>NC_142515.1:124282500-124582500 GCF_057876585.1 Rhinolophus sinicus
CCTGGCAATGCCTAACTTCAAAATGAGCGGGCATTGAAATCCTACTCTGTGTGTGAAAAACTCTGATCATGGAATAGTTGGCAATATCTGCAGCTGTTACATTGGTCCTATCTTAAACGCATTTACTTTACTTACAAAACCTTCAATTTATAACCTTAAAACTTCTATGAATTTGTTACATCTTTGAAACAACTAACAAGATACTTGACCCCTCTGCCATATGACAAAAGAAAAAGTGTGATTACACATGTGCACCAGAGAAAATCATAGTAGGTTACATGCCACTGCAGATTTCAATGACATATTATTGTTGCAAATTCTGGACCTTCAATTTTCTTATGGTACCATACATTTCTCATGTGAGTATCCCTTCAAATTTTATAAAGAAAGAAGACACAAACTCTGGCCTGATGAAGATACCATCTATGAAGAAGAAAAGATGACAAAAGAACAACAATACAAGGTTGAATATCAGAACCAAAGGTGAACTAGAGCTGAACGGCATTCGGGGCATAGGAAGAATGATCAAGTTGGTGGTGTTGGAAAGCACTGTTCATGCAGGATTTGAAGGATGAGTACGATGTTGATAGGCAATAATAATTTCCAAACTTTGGGATGCTTACTGTGGGCCAGGAGTTGCTCTGTATGACTTACTTATATTATCTCACTCATTCCTCACTGTAGCTTTCACACTATAATTTATAGACAAAGATACTGAGGCTCACACCGATTTTGACAACACTACCAAATTGGTAAACAATAGAGTTGGGTTTCAAACTGAGAAAGTCTTGCTCTAGGACTACTATACATGATCGCTTCCCACCCTGTTGAAGTGGTACCTGAAAAAGAAGTCAGGGTAAGAGAAAGGTACAAATGGGAAATGCGTAATTACATTCTGGGCGCAACACTGAGGACAGTTTGCTAGTATAGAAGACATTTTTAAGGGAAAGTGAGCAAGCGGGTTTAAAATAAAAATTTGGGTCATACCAAATATAACAATACACCTGACCAAAGGCATTAGAAGCAGGAAAAAGCATTGAAAAGTAATGTTTGAGGAATCTGAAAATTTAAAAAAAAAAGTTGGTCCAAGACCTCTCATATGACTTGCTTATGAAATTTATAACATTTAGAACGACCAGGTTGTCCCTCTTCCCTCTTTATCTTGATCACCCCAAACCTTGCCAGAAAGACTTGCCTAAAATATAGTATATCTGTATGAGAAAAGAAGTTTAGGGTGATTGTTTAAATTTCTAAAATAGTAGCATATTAGCAGGCACCATGGTACACTTTCACAGTGATATATATGTCAACATTTTAGCTTAAATAGAATATCTCGTACTTTTGCATAAATCGTTCTAATGACATTGTTTCAAGGGATAATGAGAACTTTTGTTTGGTTTAATGTTTTTTTAATTTGAGAGAAAAACATTTAACCTTGCTCTATTTTCCATCGCGGTAATAGCCAACAGACGGTGTAGTGATCATGAATGTGACACTTTTCATGTGTATGAAAAGGGCTTGGCTTTATCCCATATATTTCTGTGCCAACCAAACATTCCAATGTTCAAACTCCCAAATAGGCCATCAGGGCCATACGCCTTATTAAATATGACTGGTCTGCCAGTACCCTCATTATCATTGTTTTAAGAGAATATTGGAATGAGTGTTTGTCTCAGTAAAACTGAATCAAGCTCTTAGGTTTTGAACATTAATTTGATTTAGTACCTTAAAATATCTCACCTGTCCTTAACTTTATGTCTATGGCACTAATGACATAAAACATACCTGTAAAAGAGAGGCTAATTGTTCAATTTAGAAACTCATTTCTACCTTACAGGGCTATTTATTTCATTCTTAGTGAAATAACTACTATCTGCCTATTTGCTTTGAATTTCAAGAAAAAATAGCTATACATTTAATTTATGCATACATTTTTCCATAAAAAAGAGGACATTTTAATAACAAAGAATAAATACAGTTACACAATTAGGAATAAGAAGGTTTCAATTAAGTGAATTAAGCATTGTGCAGTGCTTATCTTATTTTTAATTATTTTTTTCTAAATTGTAAAGTTTTAATATCAGTCTTGGGACAAGGATTTGGAAATTTATGCCCTATGTATTTTATAGTTAAAATGAATTATCCCCCCCAAAAAAGAAAAACAAAGTTTATGCACACATTTCCAGGTGATTTAGATGATTAATGTTGACTAAAAGGACTTACAATGAACAAACTCAAATAAGGAATGGATGGCTATAAAATGAACAAATGAGTCAATTCTAAGTAAGCACTATTAAGGAAGAAACATTTCTGATTTGTTCACTACTAAACACTCATTTTCTACTAAAATATTTGACACATAGAAGACGTTCAAAAAAAAAGATTTGAATAAATAAGTGAAGGAAGCTCTGATGGAATGATGGATGCTGCATTTCTATTCAAATGTTCTAAATGCTACCATGGCGTACAAAAGACTTGCGTGCTCTAAATTTTCAACTTCACCTTGACAAGAAACATAACTAGACATAAGTTCTGAGCTAGACTAAATGCTCCATAGGTTTATAAATTTAAAAAGTGTTAATAAATGATTTAAGATGATACAAATTATTTAACACTTCATTAAGCAGTCTCCTTAGAAAGATCTGAAAAATGGGCTGAAGACGAAAAGCTTTTATAGAATAAAGAATAAAGAACAGGAAGAGACAAATAAAAATATCTGATTGGCTGGGGCCACATAGCCAATTTCCTATGGTGAGAGAAGGCCCAGAGCTGGCTTGGCATTTGGGGCTTGGCTGACTGAACAGACTATGTTTCCTGTCAAGTGGATCATTTACAGGGACACTAAACTTATCTAAATTTTGGTTATCTGATGCAGCACTTTGGGTAGGAGCGGATCCGTCTTGGGTCTAAAACATTATTTTAACAAAATATTTGTTAGAAAATCAACTCTTGAAAATATTAGTTGACTGATTTAATTGACACTAATTTAGAAATAGTAATATGACTGTACATAAGAGTTGTTGGGATCTAGGAGAAAAGGTTCTAAATAGCTGATAAATAGTATCAAACATACAGTCCAAAAAAAGAGAAACAAAAGGATTTTAAACTATTTTGTGTTTGTTTCTGTATCAGCTGAGACTGTTTATTAGCCTGTAAGGTGAGAAACCTTTAAAAAAAAACACACTAAAATATTTACTCATTGGCTAAATGGAATTGTCACAGGTTCTCAGCTAACAGCTATATAAAGCTGAACATTAGCATTTCAAAATGAGAACATTACTTGATTGAGTGAAAGGCTGAAAGAAATGAGATCATGTGGAATATTCCTGAGCAGAATACCAAAGTACAGATCTAGGTTTGAAGTAGAGAAACACTATATATCACTGGTGAATAAAAGGTAATGAGAACGTGGCATTGTACACAAAAATCCCCCAAAGTACTTTGAGAATAAGAAAAAATCAAATCAAATAATTTACATACTTTAATGCTGTTTTCTCTCTCTTTTGTAGGAACAGTTAAAATACCATAAATGTAGTTTGATTCGATGACATGTATTCCAAAAGAAATTTGTCAAATCATCTTTTTTTAAGTTCTTTGTCTTGAATTCGATATAATCTCCGATGCATGAATTACCTTTATCACTCATTCATGGGGTCTTTATAACAGGATACAGCTCTGTATAGCAATGTCACTGAATTGTCTGTGCTGCAGTGACAAAGCCTGCACAGCGTAGGCACAAGGACCCCTGCTCAGAAAGAGAAATGTGTGGGGCTTAGGAATTTTGGAAACAATATAACTGCACGTATAGCTTGTCTCTCTATAGCTGGTAATTTTTTTTTTTAAATAAAGATAAAAAGAAATCACACATTTAAATTCCTGTATGTGTATTTATTAATTTTGAATTGACCCCTCCCTTCTGTGCCTTCTACCATGTAGACATTAAATTATCACACATTAAATATACTAATAATGATGGTGACCATAATGTGAAACATAACATAATGGAGCCACCTTAAAATGGAGTCGCAGCTGCCATCCAAGAGGAACTGTCTTGCATGTCTTACTCCTCAAACCTTTGGAATGTTAACACTTGACAAAATTAATCTTTAGACTGATCCTAATGCAACATTATATCGCAAACAACTGTTTTGAAACACAAGAAAGCAGATATTATGATTTTGATAAAAGCATAACTGTAGTTGATAACTTAATAGCTACATCAATATCCCATTCAATAAATCTTCACTTTTCTTTAATGAAATCTATTCATAATTAGGTTCCATATGTTCACTCACACATCTAAATGCAATGTTTTGTGCATCAAAATATCAATGCTCCCTACATTTACATGATATTTAAATAGATGTCATTGAAGCAAGTTTACTTGTCATCTATTTAGTACATGACACCATTTAAGAATTTTTCTTACTCCTTAATGTATTTATTTATATAGTTTGTCACCTGAAATTTGGAGATTATGTTTGAGCCAAACATAAATTCAAAAAATATCAAACATTTCAAAAGAAGACTAAAATTTCAAACTTTTAAAATGGAGGGAGGAGAACTTGTGAAAACTAAACTCAATCTAGTTCTCTGTTTAACTTAGTCTAAACTGTAAGATAAAAGTTAGAAAATGGGTTCTTAATTTATAATTGTGCAAATGCAAAATGACTTTAAAAGGCTTTGGTGGAAATAGCTTGAAGCTTTCTCTTGGAAAACTTTATTATTTTCATTTTTGTGGCAAAAACGTAAACCACATGTTCTAATTTTCAGAGCAGAGGATGTTAGTAATTTCCCAACGACAAGAAGAAAAAGATAACCCTTGTGAATGTTCAATTACTCTTGGTCACAGGTATAAGAAAAGGAACTTTTACTGGAAAGTTTCTGCAAAGCTGACTTTTTTTCTTTTATTCTAAGGGACTCTAGTTTCTTCAACTAAAGGGAATAAAACTACACATGCCTTTGATCTTGGCCTTTCAATGCTTTAACAAACATTAAGATTGTGTATTCTCAAAATTCAGTCAGGATAATTTGCATTTCCTGAGATAACATCCATAAAGTTAAATGATACTGATTTTCTGTGATTTGAAGAATGTACCGCTTGAGCAAAAATTAACTTTGTGTCTCCTCTTTACACACGTCTAATTAACCCTATGATTTTTTTTTTTTCATATCTTCTCTTTTATTTTTCTCTCTTCTCTCTGATCTTTCTCTAAATATGGCTTCAGGTATTATTTTTCCATTTCCGTTAATCAATAATGTGAGATAATTTCACAAGGCCTCTTTTAAATATTCTCTGTGCTGGGCACCTCCGCATACTTACATTATTTAATTCTCACAATAACCATTAAAATGATTGATATGAAGCCATTATTATTAGATGTGAAAAATTATGCTCTGGCAAATCTACCGTGAAACATCACCCATTTAGTAAGAAGAGATGAACCTGCCAGACCCAAGTGCCTATGTGCTTCCAGCGCTAGCGTTTTACTCCTGTCGGGTCCTGAGGTTTATGGATCTCTTGGAATGTCTGGATCTCTTTATGTGGACCCTAATCTCAGTGGTTATCTTGCTTTCACTTTCTGCACATGTCTGTTGGTTGCGCTTCCTCTGATTTTGTTACTTTTCTTTTGTTCCGCTTCCTAATCTTGTTGGATTTCTACCTGAGCTAGCTTTATAACAAATCTGGTACAGTTTTGGCAGTTACGAGATTAAGTTTTATGTACCCTGTTAACCATTTTTAAAGCACATAAGTAGCCTTTTCTCTTGCTTTTTTTGCTACTATATATATATATATATATATATATATATATATATATATATATATATATATATACACACACACACTTGGTAGATAGATATGTACAAGTGAATGAGGTACAAGTGTTTGACTGGTAAGACATCTGTATTCCTCCCTTCTGCTTTTCTTTTCTCCCTTTTCTTCTTAAGCTCTGCTTTCAAGATTTATTTTGCTTCTTCTCTGAATTTAAATACAAGGAAAAAGAAATAGCATCTAGATTGGTATAATCATATACATTTAAGGGAAAAAAATGATTCCTATCTCAGAAAACAAAACAAAAAAAGAATCAATATTTTCCCTTTTAAGGTTCTACTTTTGGAAATGACTTCTACTCAGAAAGACATACGAGCCTAAATATTTAAAGAGCTTTTATTTTCAGAGTCCTCTTCTAAAAATAAGTGGTGATTCAAAAAAATAAAAAGTATCAGCATACTATGGCATCATTACCTCTTCATTTCTTTCTCCCATCCCAGTATTTTATTTTATGGTCTTAGCATATTTGTGTTTGTTTACAAAGAAAAGAATAATTACTGGTCACAAAAGAATATGACAAAAGTGTGTTCAATTACAAAGAATGGAAAGACTACTCCATTAAGCTATAAGTGCAGGAAAGTAGAAAATAATCCTTGAAATATGCATTTGAAATATATCTATACGTTTTCCAACCTTCTACTCTCTTCTTATTTGCATCTCTATGTAAAATATATTGTGTTGCAGACACAAATAGCCCCATTACACATGCCTGCACAGCTGCTGGGCAAGTTAAGTTTATTAAAACCGTAGGGCAGATATTTAAAGTACGTGCTGGACTTCTGTAATGTCACGGGAACCAATGAAGTGAAATAGATATATGCATTGTACCTTTTCTAATTCACACCTCACACAAACAAACATATATTCTCATCCAGTAAATGCAATGGATTCTGCAGTTGGCAGATGCAGAGTTGATATATCTCTATGCATATAAATATGCATAGCAATTAAAATTGCTAGTGAAGCGTGGACAGAAGTCAAGCATAAAGATTCTTATACCAAAGCTTCTCGATCTGTTTAGGGTTTTGTAAAAGTAGTTTGGGGGATAAATTCCCAAATTAGAGACATATAGACCCGTGTAAAAAAAAATGAATGGCCGTGAAGTAATATTTTAACTAGTTATACTGAAAGTATTTCACCTAGTTATTGGCAATTCTTTGAAAATTGATAACTTAAAGGCAATTCGTTTGTCCATCTCTGTACATCAGGAGCAGTGATTAAGAACACCACAGCCTTGCAATCTGAGTCGGAGCCTATAAACTGTCACAGGAGGTGAAATGTGTAAAGAACTGCATAGTCTTACACAGGGCAACACTCAATAATTATAGATACTACTATTTTTAGTATTATTATCTTTACTGTTGTTACTGTATTTTATTGTTAGAGATCATTTCCATATATGATGCTCTGTGAAACTATGTATAAGGCTTGTAGTAACATGGACACTCACCGAAACAGCAGACACACTGTGTGTCCCGTCCATGTGCATGTTGTATGTCTACCACTTCATGGGGTTTGTTGTCTTGCCTGTTTCCTGTGGTCAAGGATGTGGAATCTGGATCCAAACAGAGTTGGAATCCCAGCAACGACAGTTATCAGCTGTATGAACTTCGGCAAATCACTTATCCTCTGTCTCAGATGTCCTTTGTATGGTGCTCATAAAAACAGTACCTTCCTTATAGGACATTTGTAAAGATTCGATGACTTTATATATGTAACAACATCAGTGGAGGGCTCGGCACTAAACACAAAATAGCTCTCATCAACTTTTTGCTCATGTCCCTCTTTTTTGTTTGTTTTTAAAACTCTTATCAAGAAAGGTGATAACGGCAAAAGGCATAAAATGAAAAAAAATGTATATAATACCTTAGAATTGTCTGCTTCTGTCATGCATTGCTTTTCTAGCAGCTGTGAGTAAACAAGTATATCATACAGAGAATTATATCAATGGGTATGCACGGCATTTTTAAGTTCCCCTATGGCACAGAGATATGTAAGTGGATTAATAGAGGGAAATTAATTATTTTATACAGAAGTCACTGTGGAAAATATTTTTAGTTCTTTGAAGTGTTTTCTTCCCTTCTATACTAATTATCAAGTAGCTGCCTGATTGCTGATGATTAGTGATTGATGACTGATGGGAGGATGTTTAGCAGGTGCTAAACAGATTGGTTAGCATAATGGTTCTGAGGAAGAAGCCATACATTAGGGCAGACAGCTACAGAAGATTCTCTTAAGGGTGGTGATTTGGAGGGTTGATGTAGAATTTGTGCTACAAATTGAAAAGAGTGGGATCTGAAGATTGTCTTTAATATAATTGCTAACGATAATAATAGTTCTGCTTCTGATGATGATGTATAAAAAGGATCTTTGTATTTCAAACTTAGGAGAGACAAAAGAAAGTCAAGAAAAACTTAGAAAGAGACCTAACTTCTTTAATCTGATACTAAGAGAAACCCCCAATAACCTGTGGGTATTTTAAAAATTGACACATATTGAATGATAAGTAAATAGTAAAATAAAAATAAATGCATTTATATTATATAATTTTTGTTTATTAAAACATAATGAAACAGTTGTATAGTTGTTTTATTCAATAAGTGATTATATGTTAAGGTGTTTAAAATTTTAATTTCCCACTAAAACTAGAAATTAATACTTCCCTAGCTTTTATGTTACTATATAACACAAGTAAAAATATATGTGACACATTGTTATAAATAATGATAAGCTGTGATTTCTTTTTTTAACACTATACTATTTTAATGGAACTCTGTTTAATTAAAATTTCAACACACATAATCATTCCTGTAAAACTTTTTTCCCTTCAGCAGTAATTTGCATTATCCAGAGTTAAGGCACTCCAAAGGAAGAAAACATGAAATTCAAAGGGGTCAGCCAACAACAGGAAAATTCAGTCACATTTCGAGGGCGACGGTGAGAGCCCATGGATGGCTCTCCCATGGAGAGACCAGGCCTGTATCTTATCTCTTCCATGCGTTTCTGAGTGTACTCAACACACAGGGAAGAATATTAGGTTTAAAGTCAAATTTCCACAATCTGCTGCTATATCAAAGCTGAGTCCAAATATGTGGCCCCACGTTCATTGTGTAGCGTCCACCTCCTCTTGAGCCCAAGTCTAGATCATAAGATTTCAACACAGTGTCCTGTGCATATGTAAACCAAGTAAACAATGTAGAACTCAACAAGGTGGAAGTAGGGAGGGATCGCCGACAAAGTTACTGATCTACATAGCCATGCATCAAGCTACATGCAAAAGGGATATAGAGAGAACAGACAGATTAAAATAGCTATTCTACCCTGAAGATCCAGGCCTTATCTTGGTTTTCTTACCACGGGGAAGGTAGAAATGCAATGGAAGATCCCATATGTGTCCATCTTCTAATCCATAGTCTGTCTACTAGTAACAGTCCGGTTAGACTCTTGATGAAAGATGTCAGTAATCCTCTCTGAATATGTACCTGAGGAAAACACAGGCAGAGCCAGCTGCCATAGCCCCTCTCTAGGGGTTGAACAAGACATTTTTCTGTGGCATGAATACCCTTCCTCTTCCTACAAAAAGATAAGTAGGGCCAAGTTTATAATTAATGGAAAGATCAATGGCTAAATCAACTGAGCCTCTCTGATAGTTATTGTCAGAATTACAGTAAACCCCCTACTAGTCCCATCTCTCTAGTTATGTTGTTTCCCTTCTATTGCTCTCAAGCCCCAAGTACTCTCTGCTTGTTTGTTCCTCGCCCAGCAGTTCTTCATTTATCTTACTCAGAATGCGTTCACAGTTTTTGTATGAAAAACTTCTCCCTTAATAAACAAATATTTCAATTCCATTCACCTCTTCACAAAGACATTAGTTTTATCTCCTAAATTGAACAGAAATTTAACTGTTCCCCCTCCAGCATTTTCCAGTGGAATTTTTTTCTATACTCTTTCACCATTCCTACAGTCCCAAAGCACAAGGACTGCAGATAGACTATATATAGTGTGTGTGCATTTGTAATACATCTATACGACCTATATAGAGACTATATATAAAATAGATTTTATATTTGAGTCTAATTTTTAAAATATATTTATCTACACTTTTATTTTTAATCATCCCCAAATGTCAAGAAAGTCCATGAGTATTCACCAGGGTACCTCAAGACAACAGACTGGCACCTATCACTTAGTGGTTCTCGAAATATACCTGTTATATGGCTGAATGAATGAATGAAAACTGAATTATCATGTTATACATACATACACATTTTTTTTCTCTTGTAAACTCTGAGAAGGAAAACCAAAGAGAATATGAACAACATCATAGCATTTATCTCCATAAGTGTGTAGAAGTCCCAATACTATATAAAAGCTCAATTCGTTTCATCTAACAAAGCTAAGAACACTGGAGTCTTTGATATTGCTGCGCTTCAAATCTTTAATTTTATGGAAAGCACACCTACATCTAATTGCATCCAATTAAGATAAAATCAGAATCCACTGTTGATGTTCTTGACTTCATAAATCTAATGCTCAATAACACAATGACTTGAAACCACTGCCAAGACCTAGACAACTAGTGCTTCTCCTAGAATTCCTTTTGCAAAAACAGCCTACATTTTAAATCACTTTGTACACAATGAAGGTCAACTAACTACAGTTAATGGAATGTTTTCTTGCTGAATAATTTATATATATTGCCTTTCTTTCATCACAACACACTTCTGGCTACATATGGCCTGCTATTTAAGTGTTTCGACATTTCTCAAAACAGATGCATAAATGGATGAAAACTTGACTTAAAAAAAAGTGGAAATGATTCATTCTATAAAATGAAAATTTCCATTTTAAAATTATTAGTATTAATTACGTAAATAATGAACAGATTTCTATTTCAAAATCAAAACACTTAAGAAAATATTTTTGTATAACACGAAACAGGAAGAGGGAATATGTAAGCTATGGATTAGGAGAGCTTTTGGTTTTTGAAATAGGAAAAAAGATGAAGAAGTATAATAGGCTTCAAGAAAATTTACGTTTTACAAGTTAAAATTACCAAAGGTAGAAAGTGTGATCACAAAATACGGTGAATGTTTAAACGAAAAAAGAATTATTACATTGCCCTCAATCCCCCTTAAAATACTCCCCCTCATTTTGAACACCCTTATCCTATTGTTCTTGCCACTCTCTGAAGCAGTTCTGGAAGTCCTCTATCGTGAGTGTCTCCACTGCATCTTCCATCATGATAACGCTCCATGTCACATATTGCTTCTGATATGGCAATTTCTGTCAAATAAAAATATTACAGTGTGTTCTCATCCACCTTTTTCACCAGATCTGGCAATGTGGGATTTCTGGCTCTTCCCCAAAGTCAAAATGACCATGAAAGAAAAACATTTTGAATTGATTCAAGACATCGAGGCAGCCACGACAGCACAACTAAAGACACTCACAAAAGAGGACTTCCAGAAATGCTTCAGAAACTGGCAAGAATGATGGGATAAGTGTGTTTGAGGAAAGGGGAATTAATGGCAATGTGTCTTTTACTGTATTTTTTTTTTTTTTAATTTAAACATTCACCGTAGTGTGTGATCACACCTCGTATATGAAGAGAAGCCATCTCTGAAAATCTAATTTATCTAAAATGGATGTCCATCTTGATTTTAACAATGTTGGGTTGGGCCTGGTGACCACTGTTTCTGAAGGCAGTGTGAGATGGCCGGAGCTTAAATCCCAGATCAACCACATACCGCTTGTCAGGTCTAGGTCAAGTTTTCTTAAACCTCATTTATAAAATACAGGTATTCACCTTTTGGGGTTTCCACGAAGATTAAATAAATTAATACCTATGGCATACTTAAAATAGTACCTGACTCACAGTAATTATTCTTTAAGTGCTAATTCTTATTTTATTTTTTATTGCTGAGGAGCTTGTTCTGGGAAATAATTTTCCATGGCATAAACAGGTTAGCAATACACTGACAAACATTAAGTCCTTATGGGTCTGTCTTAAGTCACACCTTGACATGTCAAAACCAGCAAGTGATTTAGAGAAATAAATAACCACTACTCAGTTTGCTAGTTATTAATTATATCAGTGTGTGTGTATATGTATGTGTGTGTATATATATATAATGTGATATATATAATTATATAGCAATTTATGTAACTATATAAAGTAATATACAACTATATATTATTTTTAATCCATTAATTAATATTAAATACAATTTATAATTATTTTATAATTATAATAACATGTATTATTTTGGACAATTTACTTATGCATATCATTTTGTTGAGGTTATGATTTTATAATTTTCTTTACCTTTATAGGTTAATTCCAGGCAATCTTATAAAGGAAACAAATGAATGAGAATAGACTAAACTGTTGTTGCAGGGGAAATGTGTATTGTTCCTACTTAAAACAACTTGGAATGTTTACATTCCAGCAATATATGCAAAAATAAATAAATAAATAAAAGCCTTCACTTGTAGCATTTGCCAATTTTGGTGTATGATTGTCAAAGCCTCTACCATGACTAATTTCTATCTCCCTTATTGATATCAAAGAGTGTGGCACTGGGGAAAGATGTATACATACAGCGGGCTCTTGTGAGCCAGCACATCACTGCTTCTACCCAGGGTGCGGTTCTTATCAGCTTGTGCTCTGTGTATAATACAACGTAACATTCCCAGAGGTTACAAAAGACCTTCCCCCATCACAACACCCACCGAAAACGTGATGATCCCACCGAAAATCTGAATATTCCAGGTAACCAGTTACAGAAATGGCTCAGATTTAGCGTTATTATCTAAGAATAATTTGTCAGAGTCTAGTGGAGTGGGGAGATAGCATTCTGTGGAACTTAAATGCTGAACATCTATATATTAAAATATTCTGTTTAGAACAAACTCACAGAAAAAATGTGGAGTAAGTAATCAGAAACTGAAAGCAACAATAGAGCATCAAGCACACACTAGAGTGTAAAAGAAGATAAACATAAACTGTAGAAAGAGAAAATATCCTGCATTGTATCAGCATTTCTGAGACTGTGATGTGTGCACAATTCACCTGGGTCTCCTGAAAAATGCAAATTTTGATTAATCAGGTGTGAGAACGGGTCTGAGATTGTGCGTTTCTAGTAGTTAATAAGGATTCTTTTGGTCTTGTAACCACATTTTGAATAGCAAGGTACTGGATTATTTTAGCTAACATTCAGTTCTTCAATGAGAAGAAAATGTAAACTTATTACACACAAAAAAAAAATAAAAAAAAATGCAGAGTAAGTGAACAGCACAGAATTGTTTTCAGAAATTGAAAACTCAGTCGTTCTCATGGGATGTAAGAAAGGGAAGATGTGCATTGATTGTGGATTTATTAACTTGTTTGATGACATATGTAGGGAGCAATGCCAAATAGTTTGAGAAGCTGGAACAGCTTCACTGAAGCTTGAGAAGGATGGAGCCCACGTGTGTTCTCTGCACCTTTTTGAAGGAGGCCACCCTTGGCTCATATTGTAACTTATCACAAGGACTGCTAGGGGGAAGACAATCTGGGACTTCCAAAAAATAGACCAGGTGAATCTCCCTTCCCTGCTCATCAAAAAAGTAAATGGGTCAGCTTACTACCCTTCACCTTCTACCTCGAAAAGAGCTGGGAACCGAGGACTTCTTTGTAGGTGCAAACGGCATAGTGAGTCTACCTCTAAGCCACCATGTTCTCAGCCCATCTGTAGCATCATAGACAAAGACTCTATTAGCAATAGTCTCTCCCAAAGCTTGTGAGGTCTCACGCTTCTCACCAGCTTCAGTAAATGGTGTCACATAGTTTAGCATGTATTTCATCCAAGCAGGGAATTTCAAGAGGATTGGGTTCTATAATATGTGCGTTCAGGCTGCTGTTCTTGACAGATTATTCTCCAAAGAGAATCTCCTCCACATTTTGCTGGAGAATATTTTGAGAGTTAACATATGGAGTTCCTTTGTCCGTTTCTTCTCTGTGTAGATAAATAGCATGTTTAGTGAGTAGGGACACCATGGGGCCAACGCTACTATTCTGAGCCATAGGAGAACCTGTGGCAAAAGGAAAAGTCAGCAATACCGAAACTGTCTTTATGTAAAACTTCGACACCTTGTTTATCATGCATTTTTGCCTTGCTTCTGATTTTTAAAAATTGTCACAAACATTACTAATCTTGATTTTTGAGATTTTTGGTGTCCCCTTAAATTGTGTGCCAAAGGAAAGTACCTCACACATCTCTATCAGCTAGATGGAAACCCTACATGACTTCCTGGTTTGGGTTTTACAAATCCTAAGCCTATTGCATAAAATATAGTTTGCAGGAAGGCATAGAGAAAATATGGAAGAATGTCCTACATGAGTGAAAAGAAAGTCCTTGAGCTGGGGGAGTTAAACAGTTCCGTGAGTCCTAGAGCAGCCTGGATACAGGACTTAACCCCAGCAATACTCTGTATCTAAGAGGCAAATCCTAAAAAGAAACGGATATTTGCACTTTCTAAGGAGATGAGATTTTTACCCATTAGGATTCTCAGGCTTGGAAAAAGATCGCTATGCCCCAAAGATAGCAAAGAAACACAAAAAGCCAGAGCTAGGGAAAGTCCATGGAAAGAGAACAATACATATATATCTCCCTGGTGGGATAGCAACAAGAATCTAGGATTGTTAGGGGATTACCGGAAATAAACAAGGTTCAACTTTTTTATGATTTCAGCAGATTCTGTGTGTCTATGTATTTGCTGAAAAGGGTGCTTAGAGAATAACAAAGAAATGTGTTATTTCATGTATCTTAGACCATACATCTATATTTAGATGTTTAGATCTGATTACTCAGTCTTTCCAAGTAGCATCTAGACACTGGATGGAGAAAACCTAAGTAGTCCCTAAAAATTTACCTCGTGGAAGATTATTCCTTTATGGACTATTACATACTCTAAGTATTACTTCTTGTTCCAGTCAGCTTCTAAGAATATCACTTCCTCAATCTCACTGAAAGAAAGCAGATTCATTTGCTATGATCATGTTAAGGGACCACAATTCCCAGGCCCTGGATGATTGGATCTGGATGGATCTGTACCCCCACAATGAATTAATTCAAAGGCTAAACTGATTACATTAAACTATCTTGAAAATCTGTAATTAGGACCTCCTGACTGAGCCAGTCAGCCACTTAAAATGTGGAGGACACTGAAATCTAATAGTCCCGTAGAATCAGGGATGAATTCAATGGTATCACTAAGTGGAATCCTCTGCATATTTAATAGGATCAATTTGTGGGAGTAAAAGAGAATTGAGAAATCTGTCCAGCAGAGAGAAGCGGAGTTAAGAGAGATACACAGAGCAAAGTAGAGATGAAAAAACATACTTGAGGAATAGAGAAAACATTTTTATTCTTTGAAAGTATTTATCCACTACCACCAGCTATTGGTTGAAAGCTCTCCTGGGGGACATGGGATGAAATATCATTCGCCCATCACTTTGGTCCTGCTGCATGGGTGCGTGTGATTTCAGAAAACTCCAAAGCCAGAGAGAGAGACAAAGAGGCACAGATAACAGCAGCTGGAAATGAGGCCAGCATGCAGGAATGTTAGGTACTAACAGAAGAACAAAGAGGGAGAGAGGGAGATTAGACTTCTTAGCCATTTCTCCAAAGTTAAAAAAAAATAGAAGAAACTACTTGAACAAACAAACAAACAAAAAAATAAAGTTTTCTAAATCATACTGACTGCGTCTTAGGAAGAAATAGCTGATGATTAATTATATTAGCTCAGAGATGGGACCAGTAAAAGTTGTGCCTGCTCTGATTGGCATGCACTGTGGGTGACACTAGAGAATTATGAAAAGGCTGAACACTGATCACAGAAATCTGACGTGCTTGGCTTTACGTGCATCATACTTATGTGATGCCCTAAAACACAAACATATCCTTCAAGTGTCTTCTGAGATACAGCGATATTTACACTCCGAACTGGGTCGGGGTATAAAAGGAGGCCTTATTGCATTCAGTAGAATCCACATTTACCTCAAAAGAAAAAGTGCTTTCATCACAAATGTACATTTCCAGAGACAAAAGGCTGGGGCCTATAGAGAAAATAAAGTTGGCAACTTGTGAAAAATTCAAGCTAACATGAAAGCCATTTTGTAACAACACACTTTGCAACTAAATCATTTCATTGAAAAATCTGAAACCAGTTACTGTGCCAACTACTTTTCAGGTAAGAAATGCTTTAAAGTGGCCGATGGATTCCCTTTAATGTGTATGTATTCTAAAAATCATGAGATGACCTTATGTAAGAGAGTAAGAACATCTATTCAAAGTTAAAAATGCTACTTTAAACTTTAAAGAGAAAAAAAATCTATCAATTGTAATTTATTAATTTAAAAATAATCTGAATATTTTAACACAAAACTCATTATTATATTAATAATATCTAAGAAAAATAGTTTAAGTCATTTTCTTAAAATTATGTTATTAGTCCATGCTTTGCATAACCACAGATTTTCATAACAAATCACAATGCCTGTGAGGTGACTGAGTTAAAGGTAAAATATTTAAAAGTAGTAGGCAAAACTGTATCAAAAATCTTTGCAATGTCCTCAAGATCAAAATGCAAATAGCAGTAGAATTAAAGGAGAAATATATAGCTAATCAGTTAGATGTACGTTTAGCAAAATAATTATTAAACTTAATTGATTATTTATTATGTAAATGTTTCAATGTGAGGATTTTTTTTTCTATTTTGATCTACTAGTTTCATAGAAATATTTTCTCTAAGTAATCAGTCCAAAAGCAATTCTAAACCCTCTCCTCAATCAATAGTTCAATTCTGACCTTTTTCATTCTCAGTATCTGAGCTTATTCCTTAAATTTCTGAAATTTTTGTCTAGTCCCTCTCCATAGTCTAGGAAACGTTTCTTTAGCAGAACTTATCCTGCCCCTCTCAACTATTGATTTCTATCAATGAATCTACCTGCTCAGATAAGCATTTTAGGTAGATCACCGAGGCTGGAGACTGGAGAGTAAAATTGAAAAAAAAAAAATTCTGTGATCAGGGAGACCAATTATAAGTATTGCAGGGAAAAAGAAAAAAAAATATTGAGCCATGAACTAAGAAACAGAAAATAGTCATGATGATAAAAGAACATTTATGAGAGATGCTAAAGAAGTGCAGAGTACTTAGTGGCCGTCTGAGTATGGGAGTGAACCTACAGAAGTGCCCAGATTTCTGTGCTTGGCACCTGAATGGTGCTATTCAATGAGATAGAGATAACGGGCAGAAGAGAAATCAATTATACTGGCTCTCTGAGTGTGTGCATGCCACGGAGGTGACAGAGGTGGCACACTGACCATGTTCAATTCATTTGACTTATATATTTGCAGACTATCTATATTTTGCCTGCAATATTCCCTTTTCGGTATTACCTGTTCCCAATATTGTAGAGCTGTCTATTCCGTTACTCTAATATACCTCACTGTGAAGGTCATCTGGAATCATTGTAATCATTAAGAATATTGTTCATACTGTATATAAAATTTAACATGATAGTTTCCCGAGATGGTCCTCACAGAGATTTTATACATTTAGAATATGTATTGAAAATTTCAATCAAAAGCCCACCAGATTTCACTATGGAGGCCATCTCAACATTAATGGGAAATTTAAATCATCTGTATAATAAAAGTTACATCCCTAGGCTTGATCTGGAAGAAAACTAAAGGCTGATATTATTTAAAAAACCAAACCCAGCTTAGCAATTTCTAAATTGATCTAGTCATTTTGTCAGTGGAAATGTCGATCAATATCTCTGACAAAATATGGAAGTTCAAAGTAACAAAAAAAGAAAAAAAAAGGAAAAGGAAATTTGATATGATAACCTACTTCTATGAAGCATATAGAATCAGAGTAGTGAAAATCAGGCAAACCTCATCACCTAACAACTCCCTGGATTCTATGGTTAGACCACATCAAATACAGTTCCAAGCTCCAAGTTGTGTAATTTGGTTAATTTACTTATGTTCACTAAAACTCAGCTTTTTCACCTATAAAATGGGGCAGTAGTGATATCTTCTTCAATTGAAACTTTGTGAGGGTTAGATTATATTAAAGTGAAGCAAATTGTCTTGTACCAGTAA
Organism: Rhinolophus sinicus; assembly: GCF_057876585.1. NCBI lineage: Eukaryota > Metazoa > Chordata > Mammalia > Chiroptera > Rhinolophidae > Rhinolophus > Rhinolophus sinicus. Next base: position 124,300,489 of record NC_142515.1, read on the forward strand.
TTGAGCAGTAAGAGTTATTATTTATGATACTATAATAATATTATAATTGGGCTACAAAGCAATAAAGATATAATTATATATGTCCATTCTCCATAAGTCCATCGATAGGAATTCTTTACATCTGATAGATGAGTGCTTGGTCACTTACGTGGCCAAAATTTCTCTCTTAGTAGTTTTTTTGATAAACAGACATTTATAATTTTAATAAAATGGATTTTTTCAGTGTTTTCTTTGCCTATTTCATGGCCATAGAGTGGAAATAAAAAAATAAAAACAATAAAAAAGTGTGGAGTGGGAGTAATTCAGGGCATGTGGATGTACTGGATGGAGAAAGAGAAATCAAGAATAACGCTTGGAGTTTTGGTGTGAGTATTCTAATCTGTGACAGCATCTACCATAATGGGGAAAACTAGAAATATACACAAACCCAGGTTCTATTTTGGATATGTTAACTTCAAATGATCTTTGTCTGTCTGTTTTGGAGATGATGTGGTTGGATATATGTCTCATGTTCATGGGAATGTTTGTACTATAGATTTAAATTTGGCCTCATGATATTTAAACACATGGTACTAGATGAGAATTCCTAAGAAAAATATATAGAGAGAAAAGGGTTCAGGAACAATGCTTGGGATATGTTTGAGTTTAAAATTTTAGATGAGGGAACTTGCAAGAGACAAAGAAGTACTTATCAAGGGGAAAATAATTGGACTGTTCGATGACATAATATCTAAAAAAGTAAAGTGATGCAAGAAGAATACTGCTGAGATGTCACATAAGATAAAATCTGAGAAGTATCATTGCACTGGGCTACACAAAAGTTATTTTCTATCTTGACAAAAGCAATTTCAGTGGATTGGTCAGAGAGCTAGAAATTGAGTGATGAGTGAAGGACTGTAAGCAATGAGGTCAGATCCAAATTTCAAAAGAAGGTTCTGTAGTACTGAGGACAATAAAAATTGAGGAGTATTTAGAGGAGAATATCGGATCAAGGACATTTTTCATCTTTACAAAGGGGAGAGGAACATGTTCTGAGGTGGCAAGAGATCCAGAGCTCAACGGAAGAGGGGTGTGGATCAGATATGGAAGGGCATGTTTGTTCCATGTTAAGGGAAGGGCAGTCATGGCATGTACATACAGATGTAGGTTGGTTTGTAAGCAGAGCAGTAACATCACTGCATTCATATTTTACAAAAGTGCTTCTAGTTGCCATGTGAAGAACAGATCAAAGTGATTATTTTAATATTCAGAGTAAGATATGGTGAGAGCCTTATCTAGAAAAGAGCAGAGGCAATGGTGAACACCAAGCAAGGTGACAGACATTTAAAAGAGAAGAGATGGGTTGATTACAGATTTGAGGCAGAGAAGTTACAGGTAAAGGAAAGAATTTGAAGATGATTCCTACTTACTCTCCTAGGGGAGACATGACCAGACTTTATTATGTAGCTAAAGAATAATAGAGAGGGGAGGGAGACGTTTAGAAAAAAAAAATATCCATTAGATCACACAGATTTTGAGATGCCTGGGAGATGTGTAGGTGACTGTTGGATACATGCTTTACACTTAAGTCTGTTATTTTAGACCTAGATGCATGTCTACATGCAATATAAGCTGTGATGTTTTATGTCAATTAAAAATAATGGATAGTTTGCTTTTTTAATTATGATCTGATTAGCCTCTGGACATATGAAAAAATTAAAATTCATTTAACAAATAAATACAGAAATGCTTCTATTAAATTAAACACACATTAAAGCACCTAACCTCATGTTTCATATCAAGATGAAGTAGTAGTGTCTTGAATAAAAGTAGTAGTTTCCGTCCCAGCCACACTAGGCTATAGCTGTTAAAATAACTGATTGTGAATGTAGATTACTTATCTAAAACTTTTAAAGATGTAAATACTGCATTTTATTCATCTAATTGATAATATGACCAATGCATAAACATGAATATATTTAGAACTTCCATTTCCCATCTTGACAAACATTTATTTTTTCTACATATCACATATACATTGCAATTGTATGCAAATGATAGCCTAGAGAACATTTGTGTAGAAATTGGATTTTTTTGTTGTTGTTGTTTCAAACATGCTTAAGATTGGAATGAAAGTAATACATTATAATTTCTAATGTGATTCTTTTCATTTTCAGAAAGATTGTATCTTGCCCAAGGAAGATATGTTCCTTTATATGGATATTTCTCTCTCATGAATTTATTTATTTAGTTTCACCGAAGTTTAGGTGAGGAGATAGCAATGCACCATTCATGGACATATTTTTGAGATGGCTGTGAAACCTTCCAGATAATTTAAACTTAATTATATCTTGCCTCAGTGTTTCAGTGGTATTGACTTTCACTATTAATTAGGAAATAAAACACAGTCTATGTGAAGATTTTTATACACAGCTTCCAGATTTTAAGCCATTTTCTATACTAAAAATTAAAAGTTACCCTTTTCCCTTCCTTCCCTCTCACAAACATGACAGTATGTGTGGAAAGAGCTGTGACCAGTGATGTCACCTTAACATGGCGGGCCCATCTAGCAGCTAAGCCTGGCAGGCTTTGGACATGGGCAATGGGTGAAAGGGAGAAAGTCAACTAGTTACGGTGTGATAGTCACACATTCTGTACACACATATCACTGTATCTAATATCCGCATCTCTGTGAAGCTGGTGCTATTAGTGACTGTTCTCCATCCCATTTTAGAGATGACAAAGTGATGTTAACACACACTGAACTGTTTTCCCAAATTCACACAACTTGGTGAATGAGCTGAGATGCCAGCCCAGATCTGTACAACATGTGGACTCAAGCCCTATCTACTACATCATCCTAGACGTAAAGCAGTAACTCCATGGACCTACAGAGGGGATGCTGGGCTGGGATTGCTTCTGCGCGCCTCTGGAATTCTGGAGACATTTTACCACTTGTTGGATGGTTCTTTCTCCAAGTCAAGTTTGTTGGAAAGTCATTCACATAAATGAATTCAAAACATAAATGGAGTTTACTGGGAGAGAACAGATTTCTTACCAAAGTGAATGATAGGGCAAAGAAGAGCTGGGTCCCATGCACACTGAAATTAAAATCAGGAACCAAGATTATGTTCTTTGCCTCTCTAGGACCACGTGCTTTATCTCTTCTGTGTGTGTGTGTGTATGTGTGTGTGTTTTCACATCAACAATATTCTCTTTCAATTGGCCCCCTTTATTGAATCTACACCTAGCCCAAGAGCTATGCATCCTGACAACTACCATGACCCTCCCCATCTTTGAAACAGATAGCCATTAGCCATCTAGTGTAATAAGGTAACCATTATCCAAATATGGCAATTTAAATTCAAATTAATTAAGTTTAATAAAATAAAAATCACTTATTCTGTCTTACTAGTCACCATTCATTTATTTAATAGCCATATTTCCATCATCCCAGAAAGTTCTACTGAACAGTACAGTTCCAGTTTTTCTTTGCCCATCAGGTGTTGTTTGTAATTTCTATGTCTTCTGGTTCAAATTTTCAATCCTTTTCCTACATGTCATGAATAGTCCTGATTCCCTACAGGTGTCTCTCCTTAGTCCAGTCACCTTTGATGAGGAAGAGAAAGATCTTTTGCCCAATTTACGGAGCATGTGGGAAGGGTAGCAACATCTAGTGCTCTCTCTTTTCTTGATTTCACAGGTACAATGTCCATGTGGACAGGATTATAAACTATCTAGTATTATTTACTTTTCCCGTCCAGTAGAACATAGGTCTTGATTCTTCAGTCTGTCCTGTTCCTCCTGTTTCTATAAAATCTGTACTAGGTTGGAAATTGATAATTCACAGAAATATAGTTAAGCTGAAGAAAAGAAGCACAATATTTTCTCTGACATTGCTTTTACCTCAAAAGTAAAGAGTTCAACAATAGAACATACATAGCTTAAAATTATTTTTTCAAGAAGGAAAATATTTTCCAACTACATTGGGAAATTAATTCTTCTGCTTTACCTCCCAGTATACTGCTCTCTGAAATTGTTCTTTGGGGAAATGATGGATATTTTTGGCTGGAATATATTACTGCTAATGACACAAGTGAAGCATGTAAACGTCTTTTTCCAAAATAGGGCCCAAAATGTCAATGCATTTGCCCAGGAATTAGTATCAAGGGAGTTTCATCTCCCACATACTTCTGTGGACTTGGGTATGATTTGCCTGTTAGCTTATGAATACATTCAGGATACCTCCCAGGGCCGTAGAAGTGGATGTGAAAGCAGGGCGCCCGAAGCTAACAGTTCATTGGTTGCAGAGAAAAATCTGCCTCTAATGTTTGGTATTTGATATTTTTTTTTGTTTTGTTTTGTCTTTTAGAATTCCATGCTAATTGAGAAAAGCGTTTACAAAGACTGTGTGAACAATAAAAAAGTGACACTATAAAGTCAAACTCTATCAGCATTCTGTTTCAGCAACACTTACGTTAGTCCTCTGCTTCAAATGGTCTGATCAGTAGGTATGTTGTTACTTAACACTATTATCCATGATAAATTAATCTAACCTTCACATACTTTTACATATATCTAAGGTTTACGATAACTTTGAGTTCTTTGGATGAAAGAAGCGTTTGAAATAAACTGCTTATTGATGTTAGCACATTGCTGATGATAGAAAAAATATACCAGAATATTATTTATGAGAAAATTGGACTACAGTTCCAGTGTGTGACCCACAGCATGGAAATCCAGTGATGTACATATTTTTATTACTCTTTAATATGAACTTCTACCTTATATGGTGTTTTATGTGACTAAGATAGATAACAGGTCAATTCAACAATTTTAAATGAGTTTAATATTAGGGTTAATTATCTTGTGCATTTCTCATCAGATTGAAACTAAATCATCTAATATGTCTTATCTCCAATATTGTCCAATATTATTCAAAACCAAACTTAATGTCTAGTAATGACAGATATACAATTTCCTTATGCTCACTCCTTAGCTAGTGTTAAAACTCTCATCACCTCTAACCTCGGCTATTTTAACACCTTCTGAGTTAGTGTCACCGCTCCTCTGTTAGTCTTTTCCCTCTCCCATCATTCTACACACTGTTATCTCATTAAGGCAGAGAGAGAAGACAATTTAAAACATAGGATAGAAAGAATTTCAGATCTATTTCAGCGTAACTGGGAAGTACTATTTTATTTCTGTAATATTGGCTTTTTCTCATCTGTAAAATAAAAATGATACGTGTCTCTTGGGATTATTATAATGATTAAATGATGTAATCCATGGGCAAACAGCAGGCATATGGTTGAACCACAATTATCTTGACTTTTTTAGAAATGTGTAATGTCTTCTCACTGTGGATTAAAGATCATTCTCCTTTCCTGCATCATAAAAGCTTGTCCCTTTTTCAGGTTTTTTAATACTGCAGTTCTGGCCAAACAAGAAGTATCAGCATCTGATGAAGAGGGCTTACTTTCTTTCACTCTTAACCTGTACTTCTCTCTAAAGACATGGTTTTACGTATCCTGCCCCATCCACCTGAAATAACCCAACTCTTCATTTCCTGTATCTAAATCATACCTACATCTAATCATCTACCCACTTTCCTCAACACATTTCTGAATTCCCACAGTAAAAATCTCTCCTCTCTACTCCTAGAGTCCACCACACCCAACTCAGAGATGCTATAGTTATTAAATGAGATAATTTACTATATTTGTGGAAATATCATCTGCTTCTTCTTTGAAAATTAACCCTTAGAAAATAGAGAACACCTCATTGTAAGCTCTTGCAAATTTTTGTTTTACAGGGTTATTTATTTACTCTCACAAAATAGTTAAAAGAATAGAATACTAATATATTTTTGCATTTGTGGAGAATTCTGCTCAGGGAGTAAGGGGTCCCCCTGCAGCCTCTGGTATAGCATGATTCCTGATATCTCCACAGTGATTAAGTTGTGGTGAGCATGTAGGAGGCTTTCGGACATTCACTCATATGAAGAAGTCCACTGGAATGAACTTAAAAAATAAAAAAGAATGATTCCAGATAAAAGGATAGAGGAACATGATAAAGAGGGCTCTGCCCTCTTCCCTGCCTTTGGACATAATTGTTTGAGGACATTCAAACAATTGAAAGCTATGACAGGTGTTTTAACTCTGTGTGACTTTCTGTCTAGTATAACCCTGAAGATGAATATCAACATACCTATGACAAAATAGCAAAAATAGATGGAGAACTCGGGTCCTTGGTAACATTATTGAATCACCCAACTAACCCTAATACTGTCACCTCTTGACGTTTTGTCATGATGTTTAATAAATATCTTTGTGAAAACCACTCATAGTCAGACAACCTCTTACTCAAATATTTTACACAGTGCAATCATACAGGACAAAAAGTTAGCCAAATGACACCAAACTTGATTTAGGCATGCTTTAACATGAGGATGTGCATGCTTTCAATTGGGGGATAACAGCAAGAAATAAAGGTTATGCTCAATATCAAGCAATTACAAGTGCCATAGTTTTAGAAAGTATCTCAGTTATCACTAGCTTGTTTGTTTTCTGAGTAGCTTCCAAGACAGGAAAATCACAATCACATGAAGATACATGTTAAAATATATATTTATTGGCCTTGTCACTTTCTGTCTCCCAATTCACAAAGGGTTCCCAAATATGTATTTTAAACAATGACCCCAAAGCGATTCTTATGTAGATTAAAATAAAGGATCATAAAAGTTAAATTTAGAATCTTAATCCCAACAGCTGCCAATCAGGGGAAGTGGATGGAGATCTGAGCCTCTCAGACTAAACATTTCAAAATACTAGAACATGGGACGTATATGCTAAGTAATCCTGCTTAGCACTCATGCAAAAAACATCCACAGGCAGCAAAGTCAGACCTCAAAGACTGGAAAGCTGAAGCTGAGGAAGAAGCACGCTGCTCTGGACGTAACTGGCTGGGTCAGGGAAGGTGAGGAACTGAACCTTCAAATGGGGCTACAGTACTTCCTACTTGAAAAGACATAAAAACCAAGGACAAATAGAAAGGTAGCAGAGATTTCAAGCAGGATGACGTCTGAAAAGAAACATTTGTTTTCGGCAATTAAATAAATTGAAGAACTAAGTAAGACAAATTTAAAACAGTGGCTGAGACAAAATCAAAATAGATCCAAATAAAGAATGGCACTTGTGAAAGAGCAGACAATGAGTATAGATGGCCCCTTCGGAAAATGCTGGATAGGGAGAAGAGAGAGATAGAACAGTGAGTAGGGAAATAATCCCACGTCAGCACCCCACATCCTAAAGACACTGTTCCTTTTCAATAAGGTGACAAATAATCAACTATTTTGTGTTGTTATAGTAACAGAGAAAAATTTGCAGCCAGCATTCATGGCAAAGGAAGGAGGTAATGCTTGATTCTACCACCCACTTCAGATAAAAATAAGGCTGAATAAATAAATAATCAGAATATTTAATATCAATAATTCAGCAGTAGGTGATTTAAGTATTACAATACTGGTTTTAAAAACAATTAAAATGCCACGCAGGTAAAAAGAAAGTTTGGAAACATAGCGAGAGTGTTCTGGAGCAGAAATGAGCTTTCAATATTGTTTCCAATGGCAGCAAGCAAAGGTCAACCTTATTTTCTTATCCAAACTGAGGAATACATCTCTTCCCTATGACTAGAGTGTAAGTCGGAATTTGGTCTAGTCAAAGACTCTTCTAGTTCCTATATGACAAATACATTATAAAACGATGTGTCATTGAATAATCTTGTTTATTCTGTTATTAAAATATCATCATTTGCAGTTCTCAATTTTACAAACACGAAAATTGCTGACCAATAATTAATGTTAGGTTTTCCCATTCTGCTCTTCTATTTTATCATCAAGAAATCTATCCAATAAATGTATCTCAAACTAAAAAGAATAAATACAGAGCCTCTAGCAAATTCATTCTGCTAAACAGAGTTTAGCTCATCACCATCACTCAGCTGTTCGGGACAAAAATGTTGTTGCTTGATAAATTCTCCAGGATTAGAGTCTCCTTTTTGAAATATCAATACAGGAGTCTTTAAAATGGGTTAAAAACAGACTTGATTGTAGTGGATCCATTGCTAAACAATGGGCCATCTGTTTCATTAAGTCTTTAACAGTGCTCAGGCCTTTACTTCCTCTTGGCTAAATTTGTTTTTCTGTTTTGTTTTTTGTTGTTGTTGTTTTGTCTTTTTTTTTCTCTAGAATTGTTGAGTTTCAGCCAGCCTAATTCCCAACCCTCTTCAAGAGTTGTTCTCTTGCTGAATAGCCGAGCATCAGCTGGCTCAGCTACTGAATCATCACCAGGATGCTATCGCCTCCCTCCTCCTCTCACTCTTTTTATTTAGAAGTCTATTTTCTCTAGTAGTGGGAAACAGCTGACATAAATGTGAACAAAAACAATATTTTTATGTGCTATAATGTATTGTAATACAGGAACACCTAATAGAAGTGTATAACATATGCCCTTGAAAATGTGTATATATATATATATATATATATATATATATATATATATATATATAAAAATGAAAGAGGTGGCTCACTTTGCTTATAATTTCAATGTCATAGACATTCAGTATTCAGCATCAATTAGATACCATCACCAAAATAACACCACTGTACCCGGTGATGCTAATTGTCTTCTCATCAGTCTCTTCATCACCTTTCCTTTTTCTAAAGAGAATCCTGATTTTTATTTAGTAAACTACTTCCATCAACTTAAACATTTGCTTTAGCTTTCACTCCCATAGACGTGGTCCTGATTAGATCTCAAAGACTGACTATTTGACTAGGATATTTTATTAAGAAAAAATGACCCAGTAGAATTACCCATTCATATGTTAAGAAACTATAAATGAGATAGTACTGTGCAGCACACACAGTGCTAAGTTCTGGGGAGCAAATGCCGGGGAACCTCTATGCACGGTACAGCTGTGATAAATGCTAAGTGAATAATACAAAGGCAGTACATAAGGGGAGCAAAAAAAGTGAAATCTAACTGGAAGACTGGGGAGATGGCTTCAGAGAACAGGCCTCCCTTTCCGATGATGAGTAGGACTTTGCTGTATAGACAAGGAGAAAAGGCACTGTGTCACGGAAAAGGAAAAGCTTAGTAACAGAACATAGCGCGTTAACGTAACGGCTTGTAATTCAGTTCAAATGTAGCATAAGGTGTAAGGAATGAGGAGCCACAAGTTATGCCTGGATCTACATCCTGGAGGACTCTGTATGCCAGCAAAAGAAATGCCAAAGACATCTTCATCCTGATGGTTTTAGGCTGGGCCTGGGTATGGATGTGACACAATAAGATTTATAATCTAGATAATTTGGTTACCATCATGAAAGGAAGACTGAGACTATTCACAGACAATGATAGAGGCACAGAAATGGAGGTTCTTATCCAGAGATAGTGCCATTGCAGACAGAGCAGATAGAACTGAATTAAAGAACATATAAGGGGTAATATCAACCAAGTTAGTGAACAAGGGAATGTGGAAAATTAGGAGATTGTGCTTTTGGATTAAAACCTATTTTCAAGTTTAGGCTATTGATGATATCGTGAAGCCATTAGTAGAGAGTTGAAATTCTGTGACTGGAGTAGATTTGTAAAGTGTAAAACTGGGTTACTTTTCAGAGATACTGAGTTTGAGATCCCTGTGGTCCATTTCAATGGACAATTGGATATGGATATTTACAGTTCAAGAGCAAGGGCTATGTTGTTCATAAGATTTAGTTGTCGTCAGTATCAACAGTGGTCATACATACAAAGTCAATGCAAGTATCCAGGGAGAGGTGAGAGCAAGTAGAGGGTGCTGAGGTCAAGACACTCAGGACTATCTGTATATTTGGGCTATAAAGAGACAAATTACAGGGCAAAATAACAAGAAATGTCAGAAAGGTGGGAGAGAAAAAATAATCAATATTCAATAATTAACAAAGACAAATCACATAAAAATTGAAGAATAGTATTCATTTGGTTCACTATTAGGAGTTAATTGCTAATTTTATATATTTTCAAATGTAAAACTGATGCATATAAAAGTGATCTAAACATATAAATCTGTATGGCTCCCCAATAAGATTCTTGTTAAGATGTTAAGATTCTTTTCAGTGTATAATCTCCTAAAAGGTATAAAGATCAAGATTCTATTTCATTAAAATAAAATTTTAACAATCTGTTCATTGATTGTATTCATCTATATCTTAGTAATTTTTAATTACAAATCTTCAAAATGTAGGAATTTTGTATCAAAATTTAAAAGTGGTAAAAAGGCAATTATCAAATTGTTATCTATCTCCTTTTTAGGATAAGGTCAAAATGTAAAATAAACATTTTATTGTCAAATACTGGGTATTGCATTTCTTTGGAAGGCATATTATGGAAACATTAGAAGGAAAAGTTAAAAATACCTCCAAGAAAATGTGACACCAAAAGGACAGTTAATAGATAAAATAAGGGAAAAGTTAAGAGAATCAATCTAAGTAGTTTAAGACACAGTTAATAACAACCCAGACAAAAGAATAAATAAAGGCGAGAAAATTACCAAAGATATAATGAAAAAATATCTTTAGAATTGAATGAAGTAACTTACCAAAACATAGACAAAAATGAATTAAAACATGCCCACAAAATGCACTTTACTGAAATTTTAGAATACCAGGGATGAGGAAAGTTGTTAAAAAAAAGAGTGAAACAAGTAAATTAGAAAGAAACTTGCATATATATATAACATTAGAATTCACCAACACTGGAAGGTTGAAGACAATGAAACAAAGCCATCAAAATTGTAAGGAAAATTATTTCAACAAAAAAAAAAAAATTGAAATTTGACAAACTATGAGTAAAGAACATAGAAAAAAAGAATTTTCAAAGTGATAAGAGACTTTTTAAACTACTATCTACCTTACACCGCATTTCAAAAAGTAACTAGAATATATGTTTCCCCAGGGTGATAAATTAAATTTGAAAAAAATGAAAAGGCCTGGGATCCAGCATATAGGTGAATGGCAAAGAGAAATCCAGTGTGGAGTTAAGAGAATTGTCAGCATCACAGCTCTGTAGCTGTTATAAGTGTAAGAAGTTAAGTGATAGAAACATCTGAAAATACATGTCTTTTTAAAAAGCAATTATCACCTAAAGGAAAAAAAGAAAGGAAATGCAATTGTAGTAAACACAACATTTACAAAGTTTATCATGATTTGGGAACATTGATTTAATAAAAAATCATAACATTAATTTAAAAGGATGGAGGAAGGGAACAAGAATAGTAATTAAGAGTGATAATTATTTACCTTTCATAAAATGAGATGCTACCTGAAGTTGATACTTCAAAAAGTAGCAGAAAAGTATATAATCTCCATATATGGAAATAAACAAAACTTTTTAAAAAATGAAACATTTGTCAGGAGTCAGACTGAGAATGCGATAAGTGAGGCGACAAAGTTCTACTATTTTATTATAGCCTTGTAGTACTAGTTGACTTTTTAAACTATGTGCATTTATTACTGTAGTAAGAATAAAAATAGGTAAAACAAAGGATTAAACAGAATAATAGGATGAGTAGGAGTAAAATTTTTCAAGGGTTGATGGTTTTGACAGTTCCTCACATATGGGTGCACATAAAGCAGTTGCTGGTACAGTATACCTATTGTTAGAGTTGAGACAGGCCCCCAACTTTCCTCTAGGTAGAATATTTAGAGAACAAAGAGATATTCAAGCTTCCATAATTATATTTGATAATGTATATTGTTTTTAGTATAAAATGATGTCCCTCAATTATTTGAATTTTTCCAACTTACTTCAAATAGTCATTTGAACACACACACACACACACACACACACACACACACACACACACCAAACACAATCTTTCTGTGGCTTATATTTGCTTGGCTTTTCCATTTCTAATGATACGGCACATCTAAACTAAAAAGTAAAAGATAACGTTATTTACACTATATTAGTTATTATATCTCAGAATTGGAACATTATTCATCTGTTTGATTTCAGCCGTTTATAATTCCTGTGCAGATCTTTTCTCATGTATTTGGTATAATCGCACTGATCTAGCATGCATACACATACTAACACACATGCATACACAGCTATGGTCCACTACATAGTCTTAGAACTATCATTTCTTTAAAATAACAAAATTACCTTTTTAAACACTACAACAACTTATGTTAATATTTGAAAAAGAACAAAGTGACGGGGCCATGTTTAAAGCCAATTGGACATGAACATGGCCAGGCGATGGGGCTCGAGAAGGCTTCACATGTGCAGGTTAGAACTGGGGAGCTCAAACTTCCTTCCAGCGCAGAGGGAATCTAAGACAACAGGGTGCAGGGGTTTCCTTACCTAAGAAAGGATAAAGTCTAAAGCCTGCCAACGCCCAAACATCAAACATCATGTCAGAATCAATATGAAATCTTCACCTACAAAAGTCAAATATTAGCTCATCTTTTTGGCGATCTCCAAGGAATGCATCTCTCACTTAACAGCTATTGTTAAATCCCAAGCTGACAGACACACCAGGGTGGCCCACTTGTCTAAGTGCAGCTAGGTTTAGTTTCAATAACTTAAAAAGGCACTAAGAATTTTGGAATATCCTTCCTATCAATATCCCTTTTTATTTACCTTGATTTTTACGATTTTCATTACTTTCTTTCATCTGGGATCACATTCCTTTTGCCTGAGGAATACAGTTTAACATTTGCTTTAAGAGGACTTGTTGGTATACATTTTCTTAGTGTGTGTTGTAAAATATATCTGTATTTTGCTTATAGTCTTACAATACGTTTAATTTGACATAAAATCCTAGAGTGATAATTATTTTTTAAACACTTAGAAGATATTAATACATTGCTTTATATTTCTATTATTTTTGTTAGGAAGTCTTCTCAGTCTATCACTGCTTTCAAAATAGTATGCCTGTTATCTGCTCTTCCCAATACTACTATTATTTTTTTATTGCCTTTCAGCAACTTTACTGGAGTTTTCTGTGGTGTAAAATCCTTTATATTGAAAGTGATTTGGGTTAATCATAATTTTTAAATCTGTGCCTTGATATTGTATAACAGGCTTAAAATACTATTAACTATTTCTCATTATTCAGTTTTTATTTCTATTCTACTTTTCCCCTGGGAATACACTTAGATTTATGTTCAGACATCTCTCTGTGTCCTCTACGTCCTTCCCTCCTCCTCTGTATTTTTCACGCTTTGTTTCTCTATGTTTTATCTTGGACAGTTTCTTCAACTCTGTCTACTAGTTCCCTTATTCTCTTTTCAGACATATGGAATCTGTTATTACCTCTATCGACTGAGGTTTTAGGGAAAAAGTCAATAGACTTGATTTGTTTGGATAGTTTTATATTTACAGAGCTTCCCATTTTATTAGTATCTTGTCTTAACATGATACATTTCTTACAATTAAGAAAACCAATATTGATACATTCCTATTAACTCTATTGTTTATCCACACTTTCTTAGTTTTTATCCAATGTTGTTTTTCATTCTAGGATACCATGCAGGACATGATATTACATTGAATCATTTTATATCCTTTGGTTACTCGTGGCTGTGACAGTTTCTCAGATTTTTCTTGTGTTTTTTTTTTTTTTTTTTTTTTAATGACTTTGACAGTTTTGAAGATATCAGTCAGATATATTACAGGCTGCTGCTGTGAAATTCATCTGATGTCCAGAATTTTTCATAATTGTAATGGGACTATAGGTTTTAGGGAGGAATCTCACACAGCTAAAGTGCCATTTTCTTCTCGTTATATCAAGCGTACACACTATTAACATGATTTATGACTGGTACTCTTAACATTGCCCACCTGGCTGAAATAGTGTTTGTCAGGTTTCTCCACTGCAAACTCACTCTTTTTACCACTGTCCAGGCTTTTCTTTGTGGAAGGAAGTCGCTACTTGAAGCCTAAATTGAAAATATTGAAGAAGTATTCTCTTCCTTCAGGGCAGAGTATCTACATCAATTATTTAGAATTTCACATAGGACATGTATCTATCTCTACTCCTCTATTTATTTATTTGGTCAATGGTATGATTATATCGGTATGGATTCATAAGTATTTATGTTATACATAGGATTCTAATCAAATAATATTTTTTCCTAGCTCAACTTGTTCCAGTTTTGGTCATTGGTACCTCTTTCGTTTGTCTTCTGTGTCCCTTTCACATACCATCACCAATGTTTTACCTGCTTTTTACCTCCTTATTTTCTAGTGCCACAAGATGCTCTAGGATCACCTTGTATATTTCCTGCCATGGTCCTAGAACAGCTGTTTCTTTATGGTGCCCTGGTTCCTTTTACTGGAGAATATTAGAAACTAAAATCTAGGTACTGGGTATGCTTACTGATACTAGTGGTTTCCATTGAGCTTTTATTTTTTATGTGTTTTAGTTTTGGAATTACTTTATTTCTTACTTTTCAAATATGTTTGCCCCTTTTTTTGGTTTTCTTTTTCCAATTCCCTGTCAAAATTATATTTTATTTCTGTGAACAGAGCAAATATACTTAAAGTCTCTGTCCAATAATTCAAATATTTATAGTCTCTCTGGAGATGTTTTATTAGGTATTATTGTTTCTTTTGGTTGCTCATATGTTCTTGCTTCTCATTTGATAATTTTTCATTGTCAGGGAACACTGCATTTGAAAAATCATGAAAATAATTCAAGATCTAGCATTATGTTTCCTTCCTCCACGAACACTAAACATTTCTATATGGCAGGTGTTGAGGGGCTAATACAGCAACTCCTGACTAGATCAACTCAAAACCCTAAATTTAAAACCTAGGGGAAAAATGCCATTTTAGGCATTAAAACTTTTTCTCACCATTCCTAGTATCCTACACTAGATGTCTGGTTTTCAAAACAACTTGTAAGGTGTACAGAATATCAAGATAAACACATTGTCAACAGATAGAAGCAAATTCAGACAGGACACAGATGTTAAAGGAAAGAGAGATTTTTAAATAATCATGATTAAATGATAAAGGTACTAAGAAGAAACTTCATAATAGGTGTTTCCAAAGAGCTCATGAAAATATCCATGAGTGATCTAATGAGCTTGTAAATGTTTCCCAAGCTCTGAGGGCACTGATGCTAGGCCAGTACCACAATACCCACGCAGTAAAAGCTTTTCTGCTCTGCTTCTCCCCAACCAACCTGCTCAAACCCTGATCCTATATTTTTGTGCAGTACGTTACATTCAGGTATTTTATTCATTTTGTTGAAAATGTTTTGTTTTGTTTTAAACTGTCAAATAAAGAAGTTATTTACATTACTGGATCCAAATCAAAAAACTGTTTAAACAAAGCAAAACAAATGAAAACTTTAGATCATACATATCTGATGCTGTATACTTAATTTCAATACAAATATTGAAATTTTGTTTTATTCAATATGCATATATGTAAATGCATTCTATAGATCTTTAAAATACTTAAGCATATATAAACATATATTAAAGCTATTATAATTGTATAATATTTATATATTATAATGTAGTATACATTTGTTATATTTCTATTATATTGATAACATAATTCACATGTTTATGAATTTACATATACTCTCATAAGGAGCCTGTAACATTTAAAAATTATAATGATGGCATCTGGCGTTCTGTGATCCTCACCAAGTATTCCCATGACTGATCTTATTCCCTTTCTAGGAGTTAATTTAGAGGGAAAATATCCAGACTCTCAAACTCATGCAAGCATTCTTACAAAGTGTATGGGAATTCAAGGCAGTTTTACTGCTAAAAAATGACAGAGAAACGTTCCTTCAAAGCCCCAAGTGAAACAGAATGCCAACAACAATTAAGCTGAAGCAGCTTTACCAGCCCCTCTGCTCTCACTTCCATTCGTGGAACAGTATTTAATCAAAAGCGTTTGGGAAAAGATTCCAAACGATCATATTTACCTTCACCTGGACACTGAATGTTCAGCCTGTGTGACAAGCCACAGAACTCTAAGATATAATACTATAGGTACAGTTTGAAAAGGGGGACAGGGGACGTAGGATGCAGCAATAAAGCAAGAATCCCCGTCTTTTTCCTCTGAACTTTAAAATTTTGGTTAGCTCAGCTGAACACAGGGGACCCATCCTATTGTTAGCAGTGCAGGAGACAGTGGGAAATTGTAACTTATAGCTTTAAAGGTTAGTCTCTGCTCCACAAAGACATATAAAGGTAGCATGGAGTCTGGCATTATTTATCATCTATAGACACAGTCACTACATAATGTCACTGACTTCTGTGTCAGTGGAGAACTCTATGAAACCCTGTTCAGCGGGCCATTCCACTTGATAAAGCGCAGCCACCCTGAGATCGAGCAAAAAAAAATGAATCAAACTGTCGTTTTTTTCTCAGAAATCATCCACTCTCCTAAAGAGCCTCTTCAGTAACTAAAGTGCTTGGAATTATGCCTTCTACTCATATTTTTAAAGAAAAAAATATATAACTAAGAGTGTCTAAATGGATACCTTTAATGTAAATGTTCAATATATTATACTTATATATTCTTTCAATTATTTCCAAAGAAGTGTTTTTAAATACAAATTTCTGGTAGAATAAGATATGTCCAATTCAACTTATTATTAACAAAAACCGAGTATTTATTAAGTGCCCAGTCCTCTGCAATGTACTTTTGAAGGCATAAGCAGGGGAGGAAGAAAAAAAAAAAAGCGATCCTACTTTAGGGATATTTCAATCTAGTGGGAATGGTAATCAATGTAGAGAAATCTCTCTCTGATATGTATCAGAACTGAAAACATTTTGAAACTTTAAAAAATGCAATAATAACTCAAAGTAGAAAGAGAGAAACTAACCAGGAGTAACAAGTAAGATCAGGAAGTGTTCATGGAGGGGTTGACACAACAGCTGGACCTTGAAAGTTTGTGTACAATTTTCACAGGTGGAGAAAGCTGAGAAGGATATTTTAGGCACAGAGACAGAATCCGTGAGGACATAACCTGAAATGAAATGCACAGAGACTCAGAGGATGGCAAGCTCCATGATTTTGCTTGGTCACAGACTTCAACATTTGGGGTACAAGTAGGGTGGGAATCAGACGGGCCCCAGACCCAGTGCTCTTTTCCCTCACCTGCCTCCAGTACAGAAAGCAAAAGAGCTACAAATCCTTCTTAGAGTCTCACTGCCAGTTATGTTCAGCCATGAAACACTGTTCTACTAAGAAAGTGTGCTAGTGCTGTCCTTCCTCTCTTTATGCCTCCAAACTCGGCTTCTTTTTAAACAGGTGTTTCACTGTAAAATGTACAATATATACAAATGAGGGTTTGCATTCTCTATACACAAGCTAAAGAGGAAGAATAAGTAAACCCCATGTAGTTACCAGCCAATTTAAGAGATAACAAATCCCTTTATTATTATTATTATTATTATTATTATTATTATTATTTTTACATTGGTCTTTCTTATCAAATATCCAGTGATGTCTCATATTTAAGGGTGATGCACTAGAGAATTCTCATTATGCACAGCAAGTTTAATTTTTAATTATTGGGCAGATATGTAGAAATTTAATCAGTAGACCATAAAAGTTTAATATTTCTGGGTCTATTATCTTGGGCCACTCATTTTCTCCTAAAAATATTCCTCTAATTTCCTATTGGAGCTGCAATGGTATCTTCTAGTCATGAGTAAAAGACCAAGAAAATGAAGAAATGTCAGCCATGATATCATTTAGATGAACTAACTCTGCCTCCGAACTACTTGTTATTAAGTAATAGCAGCATGAAAATCCAATTTCTTTATGCTATTGTTCATCAGTATTCTGTTATTTCCTGCTGTACATTCTCAGCCAATATATCACACCCCTAGAATAAATGTAATCAATAAAATGAATGCATTATGGAGAAAGACTCTAAATGTTCCCAAACTATCCTTTATTTTTACTATAAATAAGTAACATCCCAATGCTGGGATGTTACATCCCCATGCTTGGTTGAGAACTACTAAAAGTCAACATTTTCCCATTTTGTCCCAGCAGAGGATAAGACAAGTTCAGGAAATAATCTCCAAAGTATAATGGTGTCAGATGAGATGACAGAAGCAACAAACGCAAAATAAAAATGAGTAAGTAGTTAAAACGATCACCACTTAAAACACAAGTCCATCTACCAGACAGTCAAACCGGAATGAATGGTTCATCCTGAGGTGTGTGTTGTAGCAAAAGTTTAACAAGATTAGGTGTTTATCAGAGTGGGCAGGGCAATGCCTAGCGCAGAATAAAGAACAACAACCAGACACATCCAGTTCTCAAGCCCTCAACCTCAAGAGCATGGTTTAAAAATCACACAGCAAAGCAAGGTCAAAGATAATTCATTCCTATTATATTAAGAAGCCAACAGCACACCCAAATTAACTCCAATCAAAGATTAATACACAAGGAGAAAAAATGAGAAAAATGTAATGCAAGAATATAGAATAATAAGTAAAAAAATAAATAAGGAATAAGGACAAGGGCTTATTATGCAAAATGAAGATGGACACATTTTGGAAAAAGATTTGCCACCAAACTACAAAGACAAATGTAATCACTCCATAGTGATGTCAAGAAATAATAAAAGAACATGGATTTAATAAAATGAGGTTTAAAGGGTAAGATGCTAAGACAACAGAAGAAAAGTTTTAAAAATCTGTCAGAAAATAAAAAATGGAGAAACAAAACAATACCTTTCTGAACCAGACAACATTAGAAACAGCAAGTAGTGAAACCAACAACAGGCAAAACCGAACCAGTTATATGCAGAATAGGCCTAAGAAAATCACAGTAAATGCAAATAAAAATGATTAAGAGATGAATTACTAGAAGCAAATGGAAGATATGGGAGACATGTCAAAAAAAAGAAAGTAAAGATAATTATTATGTCTCTGAAAAAGAGACTAGAGCAAATAAAACAGAAAAATATTACATATGTAATAGAAAGGGGGGGATATTTCCTACAATGAGCAAAGAGTGGAATCTATGGGTTGAAAGTGTTCTAGGAAATTTAATAGAACATGATAAGATAGATATTCAACTGGCATTCCTGACATTTAAGGAAAATTCAGTTTTCTGATACTTGATTGACACAACTATTTTCATTGATAGTGTGTGCACGCACACACATGTGTATACACACACGTGTGTACACACACCTGTGTACGCGCGCACAAACACACACACACACACACTGTGTTCATGTTATTGAATATAAGGACACCACATCTACCTGGCCCCTTTGCCTTAGCAATGTATCTTTGTATTCAGAAAAATAGCTCAAAATAGTCTATATATATTGATTGATGAAAACAGAAAAATTAACCTTCTGCATTTCCTATGACAAACACAAAACTAGATCTTTGTCAATTACTGTAGAAAAATAAGTAAAGAAATATTAGTAATTAAATAATTTTGCTTTAAAATAGGAAGACAGAGAGAAATATTATTTTAGCAGAAGAAGCAAGACTTTATTTCCATTTCTATAGCCTCACTACACGTGGGCGACACATCATCTTAAATTCCTGCTATGCTGTTAGTTCCCATTACAACGGTGACATTAACTAATGCTGACACGTTGACAACCAACCCCAGGTTTCCTGAAGCTCTCAGAAATCCATCCCTGGATGGCTTCATGCTTCTTTCTTGCTTGCCAGTTACTGAAGTAATTTCAGCAGTATTCCCAGACTGTACAATACATAGGAGGAAAGGACCATTTCCAGTGTCAGCCTCTAGTTTTACAGAAAGTATAAAATTAATGCATCAAAGTGATTAGCCAGGGCCACTGGGGCTACGACTTGATTGCACGTGTCACCTAAACAGCACAACAACCACCTTTGATTCCAGTTTGTTTCTAGAATGCTGATAGTTGTGCCCAGACTAATGTTAAAAAAGTGACAATGGAAAATGAGGCATTACTAGTTCAGGGAATTTCAGTCTTACTGAGCTTCTGAGACCTCAGTTTGGCCTAATGAAAATAGTATTATCTATCTTACAAAAATGTTTTGGTTAAAAGTAATCTATCTCTTTTTGTTTAAGCAACTGGGGACTAAAACATTTATGCTTGCTTTTGGAAAATTTGAGCAAAAGAGGCAGGTTGGGATCAGATCATGTGTCGACCATGTTGAAGATGTTGGTTTTATTCTAAGAGCAATTATAAAAATATTGGTAACTCATATGACACAGGCAGGAAGTTTCAGGTCAAATATGGGCCCTGGGAATTCACTCTATAGCAACCAGCCTGGTATTAGAAGTAGAGGCCCAGGATTTTAAATAAAAACCTCTGCATTAGCCCCAAAGACGTAAATCATTTTAATGACAACGGATTAAAAATAAACAACAGCAAAAAAAAACCCCACAAACAACAACAAAAAAAAACAACCAGAGAATTTGAGTGGGAAAACATGCTTCAATTCTATTCTATGCCAGTAATATTATAAATTCACTTGTAACATTAACGTGAAGGAAATTTCATATATGTGAGGACTCAGTGCTGTCCTTACAGTATTTCCTTCCCCAAAGGCTTAGTTATTGGTACAACCCAGCCAGAGATAGCTCAGAATAAAGAAGGCACAATCGGGGGCATGGGACATCAAAAATAAATGGCATGTTTTCATTCTCCATTAGCAAAGAACTGAATCTGAAAATCTTTAAAAAGTATGGGTATATTACAGAATGTGGATTTCAAGGTTCATGAATGAAAAACTATGGGATTACAAAGAACAAACTGGTCTGAGATAAACAACGTAAAGCAGACTAACAAAAATCTGGAAAGATAACTGGCAGAGGAAGTGTAAGGCTGCAACTCGTTTTATCCTTCATATAAAGAATAAAACATATTGCTTCAGATATGAAGCTAATAAATTCATAGATATGAGTTTGATTGTTTTATTTAAAGTTATAAAATAAAGAATAAAACAAATGACAATAGTATAATCCAGATACGGCTGGGTCCTAATATAAGCAGTTCATGGATCTCAGACCAGCCGCACACACCCGGTAGCATTCATGTGAGTCAAATCATGAGTGTATGCTGCTGAGGTTTGGAGACTGCTTTAGTTTACATATAACCTAGCAGAAGTTCACTAAAGGAGTCATTAATTCATACTTTGGCAAAAAAATATTAAGAATTTACCCTACCAAAACACCGTGGATCATGATTGTACACGTATAGGTTTGTATACACAGAGATGCATCTAGAACATTCTTTAACAAAATGCTGTTTGTGGGTTATCTCTGGGTGTCAGTTTTTCTGCCCTTTTGAAAACTATTGTTTCTAGTATCTTGTGACTTTGTGGGAACTATGTGAATTACAAAAAAATGAAATAAGTAAAGTGTTTTAAAAATTATTTTAAATGTAACCTATATGAAGTAATGATGTTATTATATTTATAACAGTTGCCAGGTTATCGTGAAAAACAGTTTGTTTGTTTTTTGTTTGTTTGTTTTTTATTAGAGACAGGTATGATACATATCACATGATAGAGCAAAACAGTGCTTCTCCAACTTCGGCATGCCTCAGAATTACCTGGAGAGCTTCTTAAGAGACAGATGACTAACCCCTATCGCCAGAGTTTCTGAATCCTTAGATATGGGAGGAGCCCAATAATTGCCATTTCCCAAGTGACACTGATGCTACTATTGGTCCAAGAACACCGTCTGAGGAGTACTACGTTAAACGGTTAGACAGATGCATCTCTAGATAAGAATTTCATTTTGGATCCATAATTTGAAAAAAGCACTTGATTTTATTGATCTCTTGGCCAAACAGGTACTTGAAAAAACTGAATTGTGTGCCTCTGCACCTCTTTCTTTTCTTATATATTGTTGGCAAGTAGAGAATTGAAGCTAGGTGAGTTTCAATTAAATGACTATTCTTATAATTGTATGTAACACATAAACACACGCATAGAGTTAGGTATTAGGACACGCACGCACGCACGCACACACACACACACACACACACACACATTTCCTTCCTGCCTGTGGAAAAATTACATTTTCAGAGGTAAGCTACTGCCTTCATATTTTTAAATAACCTCATCTGCTACTCTAATGGTTGTTTTTCTCTATCCTTTTGACGTAAGATTTTTCTCCAGGCATTTAACATCCTTGGCCTGGTACATAATCAGTGCACAAGCATCCTACAGACCAATTTTAAACTTCAGATCCTGTTATAAAATGGAAGGGCATCATTCTCACAGTAGTAGCCAGAGGAAAAAAATGAGCAGATTTTGGTTTTCTTTGCAGAAACTGAAATATTGTTGAATTCCATCCTTCAATTAGGGGGGGACAAAAGGAGGAGCAAAAGAAAGATTTTGGAGGTTTTAATTTTTTTTCCGGTGTATCTTTGTTAAAGATTGAGACAACATTGAACCTTTACCACATAATGTTTTCTGCGAGGTCAAGATCTACTACTCATTAAAGCATTTTGCCAAAGGAAAAAGTTGTTAGAAAGTACTTAAAAAACCAGGTGATCTGCCTTTGATGGGACTTGACTTTCTGAAACATCTGAAACACAACTGTCTTTTATTAAATTGAAATGGAGAGGTGGGGACTGAACATCTGGAGACAAAGCCACAGAACATTTCTTGTTATCACTGAGCAGTTACCTTCTTGCCAGCTAAAAAGAGGAGCGTTCATAGTCTTTGCAAGGTATCTGATATAGTTTGTCTTGAGGACTGCTATGTTGACAAAACCATGTGTCTTCTAAGGAATAGTATAATTAAAACTAGGATATTGAGGGGGTGTTTAGGAATCACAGAATTTTAGAGTTAGAAAAAGTCTCATTCACTCTCCACTTTCACGGCCAGACAACACGTTTCTGTGCAATGAGAAGAGAGAAGAAAATTTCTATTGTGCTCCCTTCCTGAAACCTCACAGAGTCTTACTGCAAAGGAGAAAGTTTACTGCATTACTTTTCATTTTTTTAATGAGTTTTCCCTGGCCCTCTATGACTAGGGCACAGTCTCCAATGTGTCTATTCAAGGTTAGAATTTCAAAATCTTCATTAATATTTTGCTACTGCACAAGGATCATTCATGCTACGCTGCCTTTGCTAATTAAATTAATAGCTACAAATGCTTACCAAAGAGATTAGTTTATGCACTGCCCTTCCTAGAAGAGCCGGTTGCTAGGCAGCCCTGGGCGAGGGCTTGGCACCAAGTTCCTTCTCTGTTAGGACAGAGATTGCCATGCATCCTTGACTGGGAAAATGAAGGCTACATTGCTTTCACAAAGAGCATTCACCTTGGTTTTACATCTCAATTGCTCTAGTTTAATTATTTTAATCACAAGGAGCATTCTAGTGTTTCAAGTCTATTTAATCTGAAGTATATTGTGTCTCATGCTTTGTGGACTTGCTTCAATGTCTCACCTTATTCTAGTCTCTTTACAAGCATCAATTTCCCACCATAAACAGGCATATTTTATGACTACTGGAGCTTTGGCCATGATAGCTAATGATCTAGAATGTTTTGCATGTTACTTCAACTCATATTACTGTTGCCAAACATTTGTTTGATGCGACGCCTGGTTTCCAACACTACCTTGCTCTTTAGTTTTTGAGGTTGCACCCTTAGTTTTTAAATATTTTCTCACCACTGTATCTGCAGACAGCACAGCCACTGGGTATTCAAACTAAAGACAGATGTGATAGTTCTCTCCTGCTCTACAAGGTGCTCTCTGCTGCTAAATCTGCTGCCGGCAAGTTTGTCATTTGTGAAATTCGGCTTTAACTCAAATGTGAATTGACATCCCTTCTTCCTTACAAACAGGTGTCACTTCTAAACTTTAAACCAAATACAAATGAACAACGAGCATGTGTATAACCAAAGTTATAAAAACTAAGTAATGATTGCATTAAGTAAATGTATACTATTTTAAAAACAGCTTGATCATAATACTCGCCTACCTCTAGGACAATCAAGGAAACCTGGTCCAGGATGAGCTTCCCTGCAGAAACTTAGCAGTTCTTAGTCAAAATAGCTTATTACATTAGGAAATACTAGCCAAAGCCTTCAGGCTAAATGTCTGGTACATGCCTACTTGCTTTTAATATAACCTCTGCTTTGGTCTGAGATGTTATTCCTCATCCTTCTGCATCCGGTATATGTGTAAGTGTGTGTGTGTGTGTGTGTGTGTGTGTACACATGTGTACACACATGTGCCCATGTACTCAAAAAGTACATATTCAGGGAGGAGCAGCAGCAGGAGAATACCTAAACAGCTCCACAGAAAAACCATAAAAATCACTAGGGTTTAGTGACATTGCCCATAATATTCAGTGTATGGCTATGTTTGCTGAGCTAAGAAATCTAAAGAGAATAGAGTTTTGTTTATGCTCACATGACTAGACAGAGGTGGGAGACCCATGCTAGCGGTACAGCTTGGCTCCAGCAATCATTCAGTGATCTGGGCCCATTCTTTCTAGTTGCTCTACCATGCTCTAAATATGGCCATAATTTACATGTTACAGTTGGGTCACCATAGGTCATATTCAGTCTCATTGGACAGGAGACTGGGAATGCAGAGACCAAGTCAATTTTAAGTAAATAAAAAAGAAATTGCATATATCCTTGCTCATATCAAAATTTAGTTACAGGTCCCAACTTCAAGCAAGGCTGTGAAGAAATACAGTCTTTAGATGGCAACTGCATGTTGAGCTAAAACCTAATAATATGAAAGATGGAAAACAATGGACTTGGCTGAAGGTAATGTTCAGGGTAATACTAGAGAAGCAGAACCATTCTGATAGCTTTAAACTAAAGAGTTATAACGAAATTAGATCTTACGCAATTGTGAGAGGAGGTAGGTAAGTAAAGGTCTAGAGGGGGAGTTACATCAGAGAAAAGGGAAAATCAGACCTCCTGAAGCCCATGTGTGAGTGGACAGGTAGAATCTGAAAGGGAAGTCTGGGAAGCAGAGCATGGACCATTAAGGACGGCTGGCGAAGGCGTACATGGAAAACTGCTGGCTCTGTGTGGCCACTGCCTCTGTGGGCCCACCCTCGTGTGCAGTGGTGGGACTGGGTTGGTTGGTGAAGCTGGCAGTCAGGAGGGAGACCTCAAGGTGAAACAGGACAGCGAGACAAGCTGTGACCCACCGGGTACTTGTGTGTCTGTCTTTCATTGTACCTACCTGAAAGGTTCTTAGAGATTTATGGCCATTGTATCACTTTCGCCTCCCAAATTGGTGCAAAGTGTAATTGTGTCCAACTCTAACCCAGGACTTGAAAAGTAAAGGGAGTTCTGGGACTTTAACGAACCTGTCAAAACAAGTTGCCTACTCGAGGAACAACTAAAAGCTGAGCACCCTGTCTTCATCAATGAGTTTGCAGACAGAGATTCAAGTTTTGGATAACATTTTTTATAATAAATTTCATCAAGTCAAAACTCCCCTACATCAACAAATGTATTTCATCTCCAATCTACCTCTTTATGATTCTACCTCTTTATAATATTTTTCATAAAGAAAAGCCCCAAAGAGGACAAAGAACTAAAGATGAGAGAGAGGCGATGGCAAGGAGGAAGGGGGAGAGGATGAGATGTGTGATGGGTGGGTCACAGACCTCTCGTCTCTGGACAAGTCCACTGGGACAGTAACATCCCTTCACAACAATTCTGAATGAGCAAATTGACACCACTTATGGGATATCTCTTAATTTTTGCATTTAAATTTATAATCCTTAAGAAGTTTTTTTTGTTTGTTTGTTCTTTTCATTTAAGAAAGTGGGAAGGGAATGATGCTGAGGGATACACAAAACTCTTCTAGAATCACTCATGGTATGCTATAGGAATCTGATTAGTCAATGAATGACAGTTCCTCCAACTGTCCTATATTTTCACAAATTGTATACAAGCAACTATGCTTAGGTACTATCGAATTTTTCTTCTCCATTAGTAAGGAAAGGTAGACGAGAAGGTAGGTGTTCCAAAAGTCCATTCTCAGCTAATCATCAAGAACGAACATTACCCTCTGTTCTACTTTCAGAACTAGTATAAGTAGAAAGTCATCAATATTTCCGGACGGGAGAGATAGAGTTTATGTACAGTAATATGTAATGACACCAGAGGCAAAAGATATATACATCTTCCTGAAAAGAAAAAAAATAGTTTAATACAAAGACTAAGGTTTCCAAATGGCTCAGACTTCTCACCCCCAACCGTGAAGCTTAGAAAGCATGAAGAAATGTCCTCAGAATTCTGATAGGAAATGACTTCCTCTCCAGTACTATATCAGGGCAACCCACAACGTAAAGTGAGAAGTCTATGCTCATGCACTATTCTCAGAGGACACTGGAGAACAGACCAAATAAAAGCAAATAAAAATACCAAGAAAGAGGAAGAGATGCAGTACTGGATGCAGGAAAATAAAAAGGCAAGACACAAAGGGCATCTAGCTAGTGCCAGGCAGCCTTGGTTTACACTTGTACTGATGTAATTTTAATAATACATCGTACACTCTCCAAGATGTCCTAGTTTGTGTGATAAAACATAAAGTCACAAATGTATCACAATGCAGAGCTCAGCCTGTCCAGACAGCAGCAGAAAGTCTGAGCCCTCGGGAGGAATGTCTCCCAGGAGAAAAGAATAGGAACTGAACTGTTAGCCTTGCAAGAGAAGTTTTACAGTTTTTAATTCCATCAGAATGTTGGCAGCTGAGTAATGCTAGGTGTAGAGTCGATATAAACAATAAAACTTACAATAAAGAAAAGACATATAATTGGAGTGCAGTGGTTCAGTATAAATAAGGCATACAAAGTCAAACAACGTAAACACTAAATGCCTGTTAATTTTTAGAAATTGTAATTTAAGTATAGGGGGAGTAATGCAGGAGGAGGGATGTGTGTAAGGGAGCTTAATCTTCATGTTCCTTTTAACGAAGATATGGAAATTTATATTGAAAAATATAAATCTGTAGCATAGTCACTATTTGGAATTATGGAGGTAAATATTGGAAGGAAAATAAAAGGGCAGACATGACTGACTTCAAGAGGCAGGAATTTGATGGGAGGGAGGAGGGCAATGAAATATTATGCTTCATTATTTTCATTTTAGACTGGACAGAGGATACTTTAATAAAAATAAATATTAAATTAAGAAACCTGAGTTTTTTCCTGATTGACAAATAAAAATGTCTCCTTATCACAGACTAATCCAAAATCCTTAGAAAGTTCTCTGCGACCTAATTCTCTGGTCTTAATCCAATCACTCCCACCCTTTGCCTATCAGATACACACAAACATACTTTTAAACAATATCTGTAGTAACTTTACTTTTTCCCAAGTACCCTACACTTTTATGGCCCCATCCTTTAATCCAGCTGTCACATTTGCCCAGAATGCTTTGCCACATCATTTATTATTAATATATACTCTTTAAGTATAAATTCAAACGGCATCATCCCTCTTTGAGTTTGTTCTTAATCTTGTAGGCAGTCAGTGCCCTCCTACTCCTAGCTACCACAACCACTGCACTTTATTTTGTTTCATTTTTACAACTTCTTGTTAATACAGTGTGTCTGCATATACAGAGGGTGCCAAAAAAAGGCATACACTTTTTAAGAAAGGAAAAAACTGTATTAATTGTAATAATATATACCGATAGCAAAAGATGCATACAACTCATGTTTGACTTCTGCAATTACAAGAGATGCTCAAAGTGGTTCCAATCAGCGTCCAGACACTTTTGGTTACAGCGAACTACTGCTTGAGCAACGTTGAACAAAGTGTCCACTTGTATACATTTTTTTGGCATCCCAGTATGTATGCACACTGCACTCACATGTGCGCGCGCACACACACACACACACACACACACACACACACACACACACACACACTGTGTCCCTACCAGACCCCTGGTCACACTGTGACATACTGAGGTAAAGTGTTAGTGTCCTGTTGCTGCTGTAACAAATAACCACGAACTTGGTGATCTAAACAATAGAGATTCAGTCTCTTACAGGTCTGGAGTCCAAATTCAGTCTCACTGGGCTCATGTCAAGGTGCTGGCAGGGCTGGTTTCTTCTGGAGACCTTGAGGGAAGAAGCCATTTCCCTGCCTTTTTAGTTTCTAGAAACCACTTACATTCTTGGTTAACAGTTTCGGTTAGTGCCCCTTCCTTCTCTCCATCTCCAAAGCCAGTGGCATAGCTTCTTTCAATCTGTTTCTCTGTCTCTCTGTCTCTCTGTCTCTCTGTCTCTCTGTCTCTCTCTCTCTCACACACTCACACACACATTCACTCACACACACACTCACACACACACACACACACTCACACATCGCCGCTTCTCCCATCTTCACCTCTCTTCTCATTCTCACCGTCCTGCCTCCCTCTTATTGGTCCCACCCAGAAAATGCAGGATAATCTCCCCATCTCAAGATCCTTAATCATGTCTGCAAAGTCCTTTGGCCCTGTTGTCCTACAGCCCTTTGTTAATCAGTGTTTTTGTTGTTGTTATTTCTTTAGTCTTTGTATTCTTTGCTTTCCAATTCTGGAGACTTCTATTGATATATCCTCTAACTCAGGTACCCTTTCCTCAACCACATACATTCTACGAATAAGCTATCGCAGGCATGCTTCATTTCTGTCACAGCACTTTGAATCTCTCTAACGTATCTTTCTTGCTTTCTGAGATTTTCATCTCTTTTGCTTACACTGGCCACCTGTTTCTTTGCTTTGTTTTACTTTATCCATTAGAGTCTTGAATTTACTAATCATAGTTGCTTTAAAGTTCCAGTCTGATCATTCCAACACCCCTGCCGTGTCTGGTTTTGATCCTTGCTCTGTCTCTTCAAGCTGTGGTTCTTTGCCTGTTGGCATGCCTTGTCATTGTTTCTTGATGCTGGAGATGATGGAGCGGGTAAAAGGAACTGCTGTCAACTGGGCTTTAGTAACGTGCAGATGAGGTGTCGGGGGAGGGAGGCGTCCGTGATTAGAGTTCCGGCTTTTAGTGAGCTTGTCTCTGGACTAGAAACTTGGCACATTTTCTCTCCCTCCTTAAGTAGGAGAGCATGGTGAGAGCTCACTGGGCTGAGGTATTTCCCTTCCCCTGGGCCGGTTAGGCTAATATAATACCCCAGCAGCTGAGGTTCCGGTTGTTTCTCCTGAAGCAGGTTTGTTAGGAAGAACAGAGGGCTCTGGATTATTTCAAAGGTCCTCCTTTGTGCTGCTCCTGCCTGAAGCATAAAGGACGTTTCCTGCAGTATTTGCTGTGAGAACCTGATCAGCCTCCGGGAGGTAAATCTCACAGATGGTGCCCCCACCCCCACCCCTCAACCCCCATGACAGGGTCCTGGAGTCTTTAACTCTTAGAGTTGTCCACACAGACTGTCAGCTTCAAAACAGACTTGGATCTCAGACGACTGTATAAAGTGACATGAGCTAAAACATCGTTTGGACATAACAACAATTCCCAATTCCACTTCAATAAGCATACCCGCAATATGACTGTAAATCAAGACTGTTTTAGATGAGGTATCGGAAAACTGATTGAGAAGTGAGAACTAAACTGATAAGGGTGGATTCTAATCCTCACAGGAAAAACTCTAATTTAAAAACTCTTGATCTGAACTCTCTGGATAGGCTTCAAGAGGTGCTATCATCTCTCTTAAATCTTAAGCAAAATACTGTGCATATTACCTTAATGTTCATCAGATATACGAATAAGCAAACTAAAATCCTATTGCTGTAGGAAACATTATAGGAGACAAAGTTCTAGCAAGACAAAAGTTAAGATAAAGTTTTGGAAATGTGAAAAGTAGAAAGGATAATGGTATCATTGTTTTAAATATTTGACTGCAATGGGATGTACTGAATCTCAGAAGCATATCTTCTAAACGCAGCACCCTCATTGTAGTAAGTTTATGGCTGGATCTCAAATTCTGTTTTCTGTGGTCATTGCTATGACTATGACTATTGTGTTACACCTACTGGAGTTGTTATTCAGAGGAATTTTAAGATCTAAGTTTATTATGCTATTTCCCATACAAACATGCAAAAATAAAATATAATTGCTACTGATTCCAAGTCTATCCCTAAGCAAAAATCCATGTTTATTGAAAATTATAATGCAAATTTAAGTTATATAGCTCTGAATTGTGCTTCTATAGTAACTGAGCACTTTTTTTTTTGTTTTTTAGCTATAACTTTCTCCATAAATTTGAATAATTTCTCTATATTTTACCCATAAATGCCTCCATAAAATGTGACTAATGCTTTGAATGTGATATTATAATGTTAGTACAGAAAGAAACCAAGCATCTCTTCATGAAGAAAATAAGTGTCAGAGTTTCCGTGGCGGCCTGTCCTGTTCAGAGTGTGAATGACACTTCTGAGTGCCAACTAATGCATTTCCTCGTTATCTGAAGTCATTCCTGTCTGTCCAAAGTACTTATCATTTTTTACATGAGGCTTTGTTTTCTAATCCTTTCACTGAATCTTTTGTGTCTTTTCCTCCTCCTCTCCTTGAATTCTCACAATGGTTTCACACTCTTGATAGAAAAACTCTAAAGTTGTTTATAGAATTCACTGACACGACAAACCAGTTCAGAGCCTATCTGCCACAGCATTGCCGGACCCCTAAAACTACTTGCCTTGAATGGAAAAGTATATGTACACATCAGAAATCAGTGCAAGGAATTAACACCAAATGATTTCTAGCATATTTGAGAAGAATCTGTTTCAACAATTTTCTTTATAAAAGTTCAGAGTCCACATTTTTGACCTGGTGAGGTATCTGCCCACTTTTGGAAAACCCAGTAGGTAGATAAGTTGGGTAGATAAGCTGGGTAGATAAGTCCAGTCCAATATATATGAAACTACTAAGTCATAAATTATATCAGAATTCAAAATGGCCATGTTGCCACTTGTATACTCGTGCATTCAAACACAAGTGGTGATTTTCAGGAGCAAACAAAATAAATTTCAAATCCTGATATCCATTCAGACTGACCAGATACTTGATTTTGAGTTCAGATAGCATAAGTACTAGTCATTTCAATGCATGACCTACACTGAACATTTCTTTTTCCATTAGCCCATTTTTTTCTTTTGTAGTCTCTACATCTGATGGTGATAACCCATTTGGTCATTTAGGTCAGAAAATATGAATTACCTTCTGCTTCCCTTTCTCCCGAAGGCCCCATTTCCAACCCATTACCAAATATCACATTTCTTTAATATGGAACAAATCTATACTCTTTGGGCCACCTCACTGGCATTGACTTAATCTACAATCTTCTATCTCACAAGGACTATTTTATTAGCTTTGTATCTGTTTTCCCTATTTCCAGGTTTGCAATGTCCTACTATATATCACACTTTACAGTCAAATAGATAAATGTAAGATACATGTCTATATCACTCCAATATACACCCTTGATCTAGCCACCTATCCATTTCTTCAGTCACTAAAAACAAATAACAAAAGTAAATAATTAAAAATCTGTAGCTCATCTATGTGCCACACACTGTTTGGACTGCAGGGATTCAAAATGAAAAAAAGAGGCTGCCATGCCCTCAAGATGTCCACACCTCAAGTGTTTCATTGTGAATGGCCCCACGTCAAGCTTCTTACCATAGCATGAAAGATTCTCTATGATCTGCTTCTTTTTCTCCCTTGAGGATAACCACTGCAACGCTGGTTTGTTTGTACTTCCAGGAACTCACATTGTCATTTGGCTGCTTTGTTTCAGAATAAATCCTTCCCTCCATCTAAAATGCCCTCACTCTATCCTTGACTATGTAATGACTGTTCTTTCTTTATAACACTTACTTACTCTATAGAGCTTTTTTCCTAACCCCATCTTTCACTAACACAGACTTCCTCTATACAAAATACTTTAGACCTATTTTTTAATTGTATTTAGAAAAATATTGTTATTTGTTCTTTCTTAAATCTGCCTTCCTAAATAGGTAGTGAAAAAATAGCATTATTAGGAGAAATCCTGTTTTGTATTGAATCTCCAGAATTTACCAAAGTACCCAGAATATTGCACACAGTTTGAAGGTATAGATAAACTTATTGTTAAACTGAGATATGGTTCTAACTTATTCCATTCTATTTAAGTATATTCAGTTTATCACATACTTATGGAGAGCTTCTGATATGTTCAGAAGTGCACTAATTGATCTTTATATCAGAGGCAGATGGCAATACAAGTAGTCTTTTCTTTCTAATACCTTCTATTATGGCTAGAGAAAAATTTGAGTCTTAATACTTTAGGATTTCGTAGGATTTTAAACTTCTTGGAGACATTCTACTCTATGGAAACATTTTAATTAGGAAAAGTGTTTTGTATATATACTTCAAATATTTTTCATATGTTATTTGTTTTAATCTGGCATCATGACAAGAAATTCCAAAAGCTTAATTAACAAGATAAATATCAATATACCGTGTTTCCCTGAAAATAAGACCTAGCCGGACCATTGGCTCTAATGCGTCTTTTGAAGCAAAAATTAATATAAAACCCAGTCTTATTTTACTATAAGACTGTGTCTTATAATATAATATATAACATAACATAACATAACATAACATAACATAACATAATATAATACCGAATCATGTATAATATAATATAATATAATATAATATAATATAATATAATATAATATAATATAATATAATACAATACTGGGTCTTATATTAATTTTTGCTCCAAAAGATGCATTAGAGCTGCTTGTCCGGCTAGGTCTTATTTTCGGGGAAACATGGTATCAATTTCACATATATTAAAATTGAAGGAGGTAGTAACAGAAATCTTGGGAGGCATGAGTCATTCAAAACCTATCCACTCATAACAACCTTGGCGGAAATATTACTTTTTTGAACCTCTATGTAAAACTTTGGCAGTTATTCACCTTGATTTTAAGTCTCCTAGGTTTCCAAAGCCTGCATAGTATGTGCCAAGGCTTCAGAGAATCTAAATATCCTCCCAGCTGTTGGTGAGCTGAGCCACTATTTTTCCTGTCTGCCATCACTGGTCTGTACCCTGATTCTTCTTTTTTGTTCCCAGTAGCCAGGAGCCACACATGAAGATGAGGATGGCAGTCTAGGTTCCTCTCCACCAGGGTCATACAGGAGGCTTTTCAGCCTCTTGGGAGACTTTATTTTCACTGGTGTTCACGTCTTGTTTGCATCCTCCATTGGCTCTCCAAAGGCACATAGACCCCCTCTATTATCAAACCTCATGGCACTCTGTATTTCCTTCCAGTACCATTGGACTACTAACACTTCTTTCTTTCAAGGATTGCCTGGATTTCTCCCAGGGCTCTATAGCATCCTGAGAAATGATGACTCCTGTTTGCAGACAATATTATTGCTAACCAGAGAGTTAAAGATCTCTATTTTTCTTAATGTCCAAATTTATTCTACATTTTGTGACAGCCAAATTAGATTTTTGCCCCAATAGCAGAGCTCCTCTTGGGAACAGCATAGTGTCTAGTGGATTTTAAATGTCAACGGAAAGTTCATCGGAATACTCTCAGACGTGTTTCTCCAAGCACTGAATTTGGACAGAGGGTAAAGTCAGTGTCAAATATCTGTTTTTCACAGACTTTATTCCAACTGGGACAGGAATATAGAATGTGGAGAGAGAAAGAGCAGACCAGAGGGCAAAGGATGTTTAGAGCATTTTACTTCAGCACTTGGCAGTATGAATTCAAGGTTGTGTGCCCCCTAAGTTCCCCTCAGCTGCACATTAATAACGAATTGAGAAGTGTGCTGAATTTCAGGACAAATCTTTATTCGGCTCACTAAAAATGGGGCTGCAAGTCAAGTGAAAATAAAAGATGCCTGTCTAGAATCCGAGAACTTTCTATATATCCAAGACAGTCAAACATCCTGAACATATAGTACCGCAAACAAATATTCTTACTGTCTTTGAAATAAACAAAAGTTTATCTAAGAAACAGCATTAAAATAATTTCCATCAGTAATCTGGGCCTGAAGAAAAGGTGGTGGGGGGAGGAGTGGCTCCTGTCTTTCAAATAACCCAGATAGATGGTAAATGTAAAACAAAATGAAACTAAAATTACCCTTACATTGCCTGAATTATAGTCTGACCGGAGATGTTGGGTAAAACACATTCCTGCTTCAGGGCATACTGTAACCATCAACACAATCATCACAGAAATATTTCCTGGGTCTCTCCCTGCCTAGTCAGCTATAAGTAAGATGATCATGTATCCCAGTTTAGCCAGAACAATGCCAGTTAATACCAGTTGGACTGGCATAGCAGACCCCCTTTCTCTTTCAAAATTGTCACAGTTTGGACAATAATGCTATGATTACTCTATTTATGATATACATGATACATATGCATATATATATGTATGTATGTATGTATGTATGTATGTATGTATGTATGTATATCCAGACTTATTTACTATTTTCAAACAGAGGGTATTGGCCGATGTCCTTTTATTTGCATCGGCATGTCAACGTTCAACTTTATGGGCAAGTGGAGGATGACTCCACGATTAAAGGAAAGGAGTATCAGATTTTTCTAATATATAGTGATCACAATACCTAGGACCTTCTGAGCTTTTTAAATAAGCAATAGCGCACCTACTCATTCATTATTCAACACACTTATTATATTTTTCACTAGGAGATGATATGGAGGGGCCTGAAGGTACAAAGCTTTAGGCACAGAACCTCCCCTGGAGTCACTTATTCTGGTGGGGGAGGCTGATAAGGAAGTAAGCAAATACCTCGAGTGCCATCACTGCCATTACAGCCTGCACAAGGTGTTGCAATGGGAACACAGGGAGAAGGCACCTATTCTAATATGAGGAGAAGGTAAGGGCTACAGGGACAGGCTTCCCAAGGGAAGCAAACCTGAGAGGAAAAGATAAGAACTAGCTAGGGACATAAAAAAACATTGGAGAGGGAAAGACATTCCAAGCAAAAGCATTAGCCCATCAAATGTTTCGTGCAGGAGACCATGCTCGCTGCGCCATTTGTCACGCGGGGTGTCATGCGGGGTATCTGTTCCTGCTCCACGCACAAGAACGCAGGATATGGTGAGGCCGAAAAGGAACACCCACAGAGCCATAGGTAGGGGAGTCATACCACTATATTCTCATTGGCGGCTGGGTTGAAGAAACAGGAAACAGGAGCCACACAATTCTCAACCCTCACTGCGCCGCTTGCAGGCTCAGCCACCATCTTCTTGCTAGCCCCCATTTCTCTGCTAGCATAGCCACGGCAGTTATATTAGTGGCCAGTGGCTCACTGGTTACAGCTGACGGCCAACTAGCCACAACTGATGGCCGTCCAATCATAGTTGATGGCCATTTACTACCTGAGCCACCAGCTTTCTATTTGAGGCCAAGAGCCTGAAAACTGCTTTTTGGGGTTCTGTCCCCACAAAATGCCATAGAGATGAGTAGGTGCTACCAGAGGAGGGGATGTTGAATGGTCAGAAATAGAGAAGGAGAGGTAAGCAAAGTACCTGTCATGAACCTGAATTAATGAGGGTCCCCTGGTAGCAAACAATAGCAAATGACCCTCTTACTTATGCAAAAACAACAGCAAACAACAAAGCTAATTGTCACCCAGCCGCCAGTGAGAATATAGTGGTATGACTCCCCTATCTATGGCTCTATGGGTGTTCCTTTTTGGCCTCACCATGTCCTGCATTCTTATGTGGGGAGTGGGAGCAGAGACCCCACAGGCCACCCAGAGTGACAAATGGCGCAGCGAGCAGCCCCCCACACACACACACACCTTCTGTTTCAATGTTATGAGCCTGAGTCATCTGACATCATAAACAACTTTTCAAGTTTTATGTTTTGATTAATAAAAATGGAAGACAAATGACACAGCAGGCAATGTGATAAAATTGTTTCTGCTTGTTTCCTTGTGTTGTCTCTTTTTAGTCACCAGTGATAACTGGTCCAGACTGCTCTAATTTTAGTCCTTACTACATATACATATTAAAGGTTTTTAATTTTTAGTCTACAATTTCTTAAAGTTTGATTATAAACACTTCCTAATTTTCTTGCTAAAGGCTACTTTCCTTCTCTGCACCACAAAACGTCTTTGTGTACAATGTCTGCCGCTGCTTACTTTTGATATAAGATTATAAAGACAATTTTATTTTTCCTTGTTACCAGTAGGATACTGCACCCCATCCCATGTTCTAGAATTAGATCTACTTATGTTGGGTGAAGATTTTAGAAACTTCCTTTAATAGCAAGTGAATGAACAATAAGTATTTAATAATTTAATAATTTAATAAGCTTCTTTGGAAGCTGGGAGGCTGGAGTTTCAGAAAATGGTAGGTAGAAAATAGTACTGTAAATTTGAGTTGAATTGCTCTATAAAAAAGGGGGGGGGATAAACAGTGGCTGAAAATTTGATGGGAAGTAGAGAGATAGAAAGGCTGAGTTATTAGAAACCATTAAGATAACTTTTGGAAAGAAGCCTGATTTTGAGAGAGAGAAGGAGGGAGGCAGGGAGGGAGGGAGGGGCAGAGAGAGAGAGAGAGAGAGAGAGAGAGAGAGAGAGAGAGAGAGAGAGAGAGAGAGAGGAAGTTTAGAAATGAAATTTTATGAGCTGTTCGTGCCAACTACCTGTTTTCCCTATGATGTACTCCAGTGAAAAACTTGTTCTCACTCACCACCAGCTGGTGCACAAGTTTGCATGTTGGGGTAATCCAAATACATCAGGGTTGTGCTTCAGACTTGGAAGAGGGCAAAAATAGAGGCTGCCCTTAGGTGGACAGTCATATCTGGGCTGCTTATTAAGACCACAACTAAGACGCAGCATTTTGCTTTCGATCACCATCCGGGAGACATCTCTCAGGATGACTATTAAACTCTCAGATGGGACTCTTCATCGAACAATTATCCTTGGTATTTGACTTCAATGTCATAAGAGCGCTCGAGACATGGCCCTGACTTGGCATCTTGCTGCTGTGGAGGTCAGGGGAATGTACTGTTAATGATACGATGTTTTGTAGACCATTCTGCGAGGTAACTTGGGAGGATCCAAAAAGCTTCCACAAAGTCATAGGCTTGAAATTGGTCTTGAACTCTTGCTATGAAAGACTCAAAACTTCTGAAGATTTTGAGCATTCCCCTCAAGAGGCAGTTATGCTTTGGTTGATTCTAGGACCTATGTTTTCTTCATCTGCTAAAATAGAATTGTGTGTGGCTAGCTCTTAAGATTGTGGAACCAATGATTGAAGCTATGTGCTATATCAAAAAAGTGAAAAAAGAAATGTGCCAGAGATTAGAGAGACTAAGTTGTGGAGCACACATGCCACCGCATGAGATAGGTGGCAGGCCTCAGAGGGAGAAGTAATGACATTTGGGACATTTATTTTCGGGGTCACCATTACGATTATCTAGGTTCTCAAATTCACAAATGTGTCTGTCACGATGGCTGACAGCACTTGAATGTATTTTCAGTAATGAGAACAGTGCAGAGACTTGTATGTCAAGTTTCTTACCAGACATCAGCATCAAGGAGAAGAAACTTGCACATATATGTTAAGTCGGGAGAGATTTCTTACAGGACACACTGTGATAAGGTGAAGTGGGAAGGATATGGAAAATGAGGGCCGGCTGCACAAGCTTCTTTGACACTGATGCATAACAAAGTTTCTCAAGAAACCTATATTTTTCCACCGACAGAAGTGAGCTTTCAGATTCTTAGTATTAGAAGAGCTATTTTGGAGGTTCAAAAGTGGAAGGCAGCACTGGCTGTTCTCACACAGCAAAATTGAACAGAAAAGTTTTGACCTCATGTTTTATTTCATTTCGAGAGCTGCTGAGGTTGCCTTCCTGACAAGTAAGGTCCCATCAACTCACAGCAGTCATTTTCCCCATCTCTGAATAGAAGGCTAGCAAGCTTGGGGTCATTCAATGTCAGAGATCATTAATTCACTTGTAGTGTGAATAATTTTGCCCCCAATAATATCTGGAAGCTACACATACCCCTAAACCCACGAAAGGCCTGAGAAGTATATGAGACATTCAGAGCAAAATATATCAAAGGAACCCTCAATATCCGCATTTGTTTTTGCAACACTGAGAAGAGCATCTTATAAAATATTTCACTGTTGATGTGATCTTTACTCTGATAGCACAGTGAGGAAATAACTAAGAGTAGAGGTGTTGTGTTCTGAGGTGTCTTGGCTACGTGAATAAGAGGGGTGGGGGCAGGGAACAGTAGATAAATTCCTCCCCCACCCCCCAAAGGTCAATAACCCTAAGTGCAGTGCACGCTGGTGGCAACATATCTTTTCAGGATCAGGGGTATGTGAGTGACTGAATTTCTTATTTGGAGGAGCTCTGGAAGAAAACTAGGCTATGAATTCCTTCAGTTCACCCAGACACTTTTGCATTCTAATTTTGCAGATACTGGCCATAAAGTGTTATTTATTCTTAAAGTTTCAAGAAAAGTCTTTTGACTATATTGAAAGCAATCCATGAATACAGACTATCTTTCCATTTCTTTATGTCTTCTTCATTTTTTTTAAAATAATGTCTTATAGTTCTCAGTGTATAGGCCCTATGCATCCTTTGCTAAGTTTACTCCTAAATATTACCTAAAGCAAGATACAGATTTAATGCATTCCCCATCTAAATCCCAATGGCATTTTTTAAAAAAGATATAGAACAACAACAAAAACAAACAAACAAACAAAAAAAAACCTTCAGATTTGTATGAAATCACAAAAGACCCCAAATAGCCAAAACAATCCTGAGAAAAAAGAACAAGGCTGGAGGTATCACACTCCCTGACTTCAAAGCAACAATAATCAAAACAGCATCGTATTGGCAGAAAAACAGACACACAGACCAATGGAGAAGGAATTGAGCACCCAGAAATAAATAAAAAGATTAAAAAAAAAAATATATATATATATATATATATGTATGTATATATGTATATGTGTGTATATATATATATATGTATGTGTGTATATATATATATGTGTGTGTATATGTGTGCATATATATATATATATGTATATATATATATGCACACATATATATGTTTTTTCTCCATTGTACCATTGTATGCTTTTGGCTCCTTTGTTAAAAACCATATATATATACATACATACACACACACACACACACACATACATATGTGAGCCAAAAGCATACAATGGAGAAAAGAAATCCTTTTCAGTAAATGGTGCTGTAAAAATTGGAAAGCTCATGTGCAAAAGAATGAAACTAGACTGCTATCTGTCACCATATACCAAAATTAACTCAAAATGGATAAAAGACCGAAACATAAAACCTGAAACAATAAATTGCAGATAAGAAAGCATAGGTACTAAACTTATGGGACCTTGGGTTCAAAGAGGATTTTATGAATTTGACCACAAAGGCAAGGGAAGTAAAAGCTAAAATAAATGAATGGGACTATATCAAACCAAAAAAGCTTCTGCACAGCAAAAGAAACCCTCAACAAAATAAAGAATAAACCAACCAAATGGGAGAAGATATTTGCAAACAACACCTATGATAAGGGGCTAATATCCAAAATATATAAAGAACACATACAACTCAACATCCCAAAAAACAAACAATCCAATTAAAAAATGGGCAGAGGACCTGAACGACACTTCTCCCAAGAAGACATACAAACGGCCAACAGAGATATGAAAATATGCTCAACTTCTCTAACTGTTATGGAAATACAAATCCAACCACAATGAGATACCACCTCATACCTGTTAGAATGGCTATTATCAACAGGACAAGTAATAACAAGTGTTGGAGAGGCTGTGGAGAAAAGGAACCCTCATACACTGCTGGTGGGAATGTAAACTGGTACAGCCACTACGGAAAATAATATGGAATTTCCTTAAAAGATACGAAGAGGATTATCACATGACCCAGTAATCCCTCTCCTGGGTATCTACCCCAAAAAATCTGAAAACATTTATCTGTAGCCCTATGCACCCCTATGTTCATCATAGCATTATTCCTGGTGGCCAAGGCATGGAAACAACAAAAGTATCCTTCCATAGATGATTGGATAAAGAAGATGTGGTGCATATATACAATGGAATATTACTTGACCATAAGAAAAGATGAAATACTGCCATTTGTAACAACATGGATGGATCTTGAAATTATTGTGGTAAGTGAAATAAGCCAGACAGAAAAAGTCAAGAACCATATGATTTCACTCATATGTGGGATATAAAACTGGAAGCAACAAACAAAAGAGAAACAAACAAACAAACAAAAACTCACAGACACAGACAACAGTTTCATGGTTACGAGAGGGTAAAAGGAGAGGGATTTGGTAGAAGAGTTTGGAAAAGGGGGTCAAATATATGGTGATGGAAGGAGAACTGACTCTGGGTGGTGAACACACAGTGCAATATATAGATGATGTATTACAGAATTGTACACTTGGGACGTATATAATTTTGTTAACCAATGTAACTGCAGTAAATTTAATTAAAAAAATAGAACCCCCCCCAAAAAAAAAAAAAAAAAAGAAAGAAAAGCCTTGAAGATTTAAAAGACACAGAAGAGCTCCCACCTGGCTAGGATGAGTGGAGAAGGTGCCCCAGAAGAGAGAGCAAGGATTTACTCCGTAATTAAATAAGTGAAGTGAGCTAAGTAATGAGGTCCCCAATGGGTAGCTCAATGATGCCTTAAGCCGCAACTCATGAACTGAGGAGCAAGTGGTGACATTCAAGAGATAGAAAGTCTGGACAAGGGCATAAGTAATTGTTTTAAGTCTTCTCATTAGCATCATCTCAGAGAGAATGTGTTAGATTTTGCAAGAGCTAAAAATGTTTGCTCACTGAAAGTTGGGACAATATGGTTCAAATTCCCACTTTTCTTCTTGGTATACAATAATATCTACCTCTGCCTCCCTCTAGTAGTGGACACTGTGGCCCAAGCCCAGAACTCTCTTTGAGGACAAAAGTACCCATTCCCCCAGATCCTGGGAGTGTTAACGGCTCACAGATCTCAGCTGAGTGTCCCCTCCTGAGATCTACTGTTGACTGAAGAAAGCCCCCTCATCCAAATTCAACCACCATTATGGGGCAGGTGAATCCCATGACCGTTCTATGTGAGAGACGTCAAAGCTCAGCTCCTTTACAGGAATCCTCACATAACTGTGCTGGGTCCTGAGATCTTTCTGAAATAGAGTGAAGACTTTGTGACGACTGCAGCTGAGTCTCCCTCCTACCTCTCTCTCCTCCTGCTTCTTTCACTCTCCTACAAATGTTGATCCCAAAAACATTCTCCAGCAAACCTCCTACACAAAAAATTCTATTTTTTGGAGTCTTCTTCCTGGGGAAGCCAAACTGCAGCATGGAGATCAAAGAAGTGGGGCCTGAAGGACCTCTGTGTCTGCTGGTGAGTATATTTTAAAGATGTGAAGGGAGACCTAAATTACTCTGAAGAGACAGGAAAAGGATATTAGAGGCTGTGTGGAAATTATTTAAGAAGGCTATTATTTGAGAAGAAAGGCTTAAATGAAATGTCTAATTTAAATTTTGAAGGGGATCTCTCCTTAATCTGTCTTAGGTGATTTTCACTAAAAACCCTCTTGCTAATTTGGCCCTTGTTGAGTAGATTCTATTTCGTAGAAATTTCCAAACCTGAGAGCTGCTTCAGGGTTAATACACGGCCCAAAGAGAAGCTCCGTGTGGGGATGCAGCCAAATCCTGGTAGCACAGAGAAATGCTCCATTTTTCTCTACTCTAAGTATCTATCCATGGTATATAAGGGGTGGGGTCTCGAGGCATTCATAAGTGGAAGGAATATTTATGTGTACTTCATTTGGCTGGAAATATAATTTCTCTATTTGGATATGAATTGAAAATTAACCCATCCCCTCTTGTCGTTCCTAACCGGACCACTAAGCAAAATCATTAAAATGCTACGTCTTTGGAAATATCGTAGAACAGAGAACACAGGGCATATATTACTTTTGTTGAAATGCAGAGAACTTCTTTCCAACTATGTAATCCCTGTTTGTTGACTGTCAGTTCTGCAATCAAATTTTATAATTTTTTTGTATCTCTGGAGCTGAAGTCTGCAAGCTACATTTCCAGGACTCTTTTGTCATCCTTCAAGTTTCCCCAGTGGGCAACTGATGGAAGTTTGGAAGTACAGCAGGAGAGAGGAAGCCAGTTATTTTCTGTTTGGCAATATCTTCCTTCCTCAGTGGCCTTTCCAGCATCTTCTAACACCTTTATAATCAATACCCTGAGTTAAACCCTTCTCTGCTTGAAATATCTAGAGTGGTTTCTTTTCTTTTTTTTTTTTTTTTTTTTGACTGGATACTAAATATTCAGAGATGGTAGAAGAGCAATTATTTATGAGGCGAACTCTGTCTTTCAACAAGACATTTTGGTCTATTAATGGACCTTGACTTTTTATGACATTATTGAAGTTTCCAATTTATTGACCTCAAAGAAGTCTCTTAACTTTTCTGAGCTGTTGTTTTCTTAGGTGGAAAATGCAGGGCTTGAACTTCACAAAATCTAAGGTGATTTTTAACTATAATTTTATGAATCTAAAGAAAGCAAAACTATCAGATTATCACTAATCCTTACAATTTTCCGTGTTTAAAGATCAGGCTCAAGAAGCAATAGTGGAAAAGTCA
Organism: Rhinolophus sinicus; assembly: GCF_057876585.1. Taxonomy (NCBI): domain Eukaryota; kingdom Metazoa; phylum Chordata; class Mammalia; order Chiroptera; family Rhinolophidae; genus Rhinolophus; species Rhinolophus sinicus. The sequence goes on from NC_142515.1 coordinate 124,343,163, forward strand.
AATGGTGATGGACTTTGAGGATAATTATTTGAAGAATGTTTGATAGTTTTAACACATGTGTCAGCAAACAATATATCACACCATGAGCAGTAGGAAGTCCAGAATTGTACTATATTTTATAGTATCATAAAATACTTTACAAATTTAATCATAAGGATTGCTACTTGTTTGTCACAATAAAATGCATGCTATACACGTTTTCCTTAAAGTCTAAAGCTAACAGAATATAGTACTGACAGTATATTCTAAGACATTTTGAAGAGGCAGCTAATCTTGTAATAAATAGAAAATGAATCATTTGTCATAGTAACTGATGTAACTGATAATCAAGACATGCATAGATGTCTTTTCATAGAAAATAGTCTGCTATGTAAATGTTAAGAACTTGGATATTAATATCTCAAAAAATTACTATGGCCGTCATTTAAAGACATCAGAAAATGTAGCTTAAATCTGCAATCTGTTTGGCATGGGTATGTTTTAGAGCCATAGAAGCTGTTGGGATCATGCTTAAGTCATATATCTAGTGAGAAATATTTCTTAGCTTCATAAATATGAGGCTTCACCCTCATCAGCTATCTTTTGTCCAAACTGTAATCATGCAAAATTACTGGTAGTGAGAGCTTTTATCACTGGCATTCACAGAGTAATTTATAATGTTGGAAAGGCCTTTGCCATTTTCCTAATTGACACTCCAAGTCAGAATTGCATTTGGATCTATCATCGTCACTTGGTTGTCACACAAAGTCCAACATAAGCTGTGCATGTTAAATACCATTGCTCGGCATGCTTCTCCTGCTTCAGCAAAGCAGGAAGCACATGTTTGGATGGGCCACATGTCATGACGACAGCTTTAACCCTTCTAATTTGTGTTCAGAATATGAGTGAATTATCTTGGAACTATCACAACATTCTTACACTGAAACAGCAGTGTCACTGTGAAATAAATTGCTCTTCTGTTTATTTTAGAAGTTAGCCATTAATCTACGCTAATTTTTTAAAACCATATGCTATGAATTTTGAAATTAAGACTGTTTATAAAATATAAGATTTATAATAGCTGTTGCCTCAAATAGTATGCACTACTGAACAACCTCTAGGAAATACAGATATGAGGTTATTCTAAAATAATATGCACAGTTCAATTGTCACATATAATAGAATCTAAAATAATGCAAATTGCATTAGAATACGTGCACACGCATAAAACATGCTAAGTATGGAAGTATGGTATTTAGCATGATAATTTTCCATATTTATCTTCCCATTAATTATAGATTCTAAAATCTGATTTTATATAAACTATAATGAAATATCCTGTTATCTCATAATCTTGCAGGCAATATAAAGGAATATATTTATATCTCTGTGTATTAATGATCTATTATACCTATATATACCCCGAACTTAACAGCTTACCACACAATTTACAGCTTCCATGGATCCTTTACTCAAGGGTATTTCACAGGCCACAACTGAAGTGTTTCTGGGCTACAATCATCTTAAGTTTTAACTCGAGAAAAAGTCCACATTCACACAGTGTTGGCAAGATACAGTTCCTAAGGGATGTTGGACTGAGAGCCTCCATTCCTTGCAGTTTCAGGAACACAGGATACTCTCAGTTCCTTGCCACATGAGGTCCTACTAAATGGCAGCTGACTACATCCAAGCCTTCAAGCCAAGAAGACAATAAAGAGATGTAGCTAGCCATAGACAGAAGCCACAGACAGAATCGTGTAATATAGTCATGGGAATAACCACTCAATATTGCTGTGTTCTATTGGTTATAAGTAGTTCCTCGAGGCGACAGATGGGATACCCCAAGGCCACAAAGACCAAAAGGTGGAGGCTACGAGGGGCATCTTCGAGGGTGCCTACCACACTCACATATGAAATCAGACTCAATGTAACCACATAAAATCTGTAATTTTTAACAATACCCTCTTCCCCCTCTGAAAGTGAATCTCAGATGCATGTGTCCAAATATTGAGCTTCCCCGGAGGAACATTTCTCTACCCCCTTATTTCAGAACTAAACGCAAAAGGGCAGTGCAAGAAGTTATTCCTTCTCAATTAGAAATGAAGCATATTTAAAGGAAAACTTTTTTATCACATTAAAAATAAAATAAACCCCAGAAGTAACCAAACATGTTATATAAGAAACGAGTAATATAATTTTACAGCACACATTTTGTTTTGTTTTTTCTTGTTCCATATAGTGGATAATGGAAAACTGAACCCTAGTCCCCAAAATCCATGATTCAATTTCTGATAATAAAATTATGTATTTAAAGAGGCATGTACACTTTTTAAGTCAATAGAACATCAATTACTATACTTCACTAGGAAACAGATTACACATTTCAATCTCTTTAGTTTTATATAAACAGTTGATCAGAAATGGATCTAATATAATGAGTTGTAAACAATGAATAAAACATTGAAGACAGTGTGTGCAAAATGCATTTAGATAATTATCTATTGGAATAGAAAGCTTCCCAATGTGCAATGTAACTGATAAAACCTGCTCAGTGTTAAGAAAAGAACATGAGGCCTACAAAATTGAGTAGTAGGTAATGAATCTGTTGTTGTTATTGTTTCTTAGCATTTATGTGTTAAAGTCACAATTATTTGAAGAAATTTTATAATATGTGACCTGTGTATTTCCTCTCAGAGGCCACAATCTACATTGACCTTGCCATCCCAGGGACAAGAAGAGCCTATGGAGAAAGGAGAAGGGAGCAAAAGAGCAAGAAAGAAAAAGCAAAGGGGTCAGTGAGGGTGGTCTCAGTTCTCACTTTCCTCCCACTGCATTTGTAAAGCCCTCACTTTGCTCTGTTCTTAGCCAAATGTACTCTGGAAGTTTGCAAATTAGCAGACTCATTTGTTAAGCAATTGTTTTCTTCAACACAAGCTAAAGCATATTGTTTGTTAACGTGTAAAAATATGCTGTTTCCTATTATAAAATTTATTTCTGTAATATGAGAAAGATGTAAAATACCTTTGTGTTTATTTATGATGTAAATGGAATTTGTTTTTTGCCTAAAATCTAAACAAAGGATTTTGCTGTTTGACTTTCAGTCTCTGTTTATTCCCTTTGAAGATTTAACATCAACTTTCCCCCAGTATTTTAACTTATAACTTGAAATTTTATTATATATATACATTTTGTTGTTTTGAATTTTTGTTGTTAATGTCAGGCTCCAGGGAAAAGAGGCTTCTTTGCCATGCTGTTCTGCTGCCTCTTCCATTTTGAGGAGAGGGATTGCTCCTTATCTGTCAGGTTCAAGGACATAAAGTAGGGCTCAGAACCCATTGGATGATGGTCAGTATTTGACCTCTGTATTTCCAAGGGTCTGGAGACATAAACAAGGCTGGGAACTACTGCTCCTTCAAAAAAAAAAAACAGTCATCTCACTGTTTTTGTGTCACTTACCCCTCCCGCTGCTCATTGTCTCTCCCATGGAGCTGGGGCTGTCAGGTGGACAGCTGACCACACTTCCCCTCTGGAGACACCCAGGCAACAATGACAGGGCAAGGGGCTCAGGACCCGGAGGAGCTCTGTCTGCTCTCCTGAGTCTCTTGTGCTCTGACTTGAATTTTCTGTGTAGATTCTCATTGTCTTTGTTCCCTACTAGAGCACAAGATCCATGATTATAGTTTGTGAGCCTAGAGAACTAGCTAACATCCATCAGTTCATTCAACCTGCTTTTGTTCTAGGCCCTTGCTTGTTTCCAACATACACAAGAAAGAGTTCTCCATGTGGTCCAATCAACCTCACCACATAGCTGTGCAGCCACACAGTACTTCATGGGAAGAATTCTCTGAACCCCAGAGACAGGTGCTTTCTAAAGAACAGGATTATCTATGTAATTTTACTAACAATTGTCACCTCAATAAATTTAATTAAAAAAAAAAAAAAAAAAAAAAAAAGAACAGGATTATAGGATCCTAATAGCTCTCTGTCCTTTTCTCTCTCCCTCTGTCCCATTTATAAATGGATGACATATTTATGTAAACATGTATGTTATAAATATATGACTTATTTTCACAAATATATATTTTATAAATATAATTTATACATTTAAATGTATCTATTAGGTTGGTTCAAAAGTAATTGCAATTTAAAAGGTTGAAAATTGCAAGAACCACAATTACCTTTGCACCAACCTAATATTTTTGTATATATAATATGTACATGCATGCACATATGATACATACATATGTAATATGTATATATATAAATAATATAGTAGTTATAGATATAAATTATATAGAGATATAGTCCTTTTAAACAAATCTTACAAAACTGCTCAAAAAATCTAAGACTTGAATAATAAACAGAAATTATCTATATTAGGAGACATCACAATACTTGAACATCCACTGATGACCTACAGGCAAAATGTCATGACTATTTAATAAATGAAAAAGTGACCAACAACAAAAAAGATTTCAAAATCACAATGGCTACTGTATATCTGCCGTACGAAGTGGACTGCGAAGAAGATCATGGCCCTTGAGAACAGGACAAAAGGCTCTGAGGGTTACCAAACCTCCTACTGAAACTAGTGGTGAAAAAAGCTCTACTGAACACATCTGACACTACTGCTGTCACTTCCGGTGCCTATCAGAAAACTTTTCCTGATGCTCTGTCAGAAGAAATCGGAAATTCACTGACTTTGAGCTTTCCTTTTGAATCATATTATATGTTTGATATTTTTTTCATTTAGTATTAATCTTAGTAAACTCTTGTAGATTAAGAACATCCTCTACCTGTCATTTCTTCCTCATAAATAGTGCACAGAGATCCACATACTTGTTGCTTAATAAGTGATTTTCTTTGAAAGACTACCATTATTTTTCACACTTGTACAAATGAACAGATTCATTTGTTCAACTTACCGAGTGCCCTCTCTGTGCCATCTATCTGGGATATATGACTGAATTAAATGGACAGGGATTCCTGTGTTCATAGAGCTTAGATTTTAGCGGGAAAGATGACAATAAATAATAACCATGCAGACTAAGTAAAGTTAGATTAAAATACAGTAAGTGTAATGGAAGAAAAGACAAACCACAGCAAGTTAAGGTCCACTGGGGAACAGAGTCCTCTCACATAATGTAAGTCAAGGTAACATTACCAACAAAAGGAAATACAAAGTTTTGCCATGTGTTAATAGCTACCTAAATTTGGTGTCCATAAAAATTCACAGATTTTGGTTCACTTAGAATCCATGAAAATCATGGCTGAAACAATAGATTCAAACTATTGAATGTGAATAATTCTAAATTAGAAAACTGAAACAGGCTTCCGGAATATATAAAGGTTTTTCTTATTTTATAAGAAAATTGTAGCAAGTGGCTATTCTAAACTGTCCCCAAAATAGGAACCCAAGAACAGAAGAACAGACCGCTGTGCTATTTCTCTAAGAAAGCTGACTACTATTATATCCACCAAACTCACATGCCCGCTGAGAAAACTTATGTTACTAGAAAAAAATCTTGCATAGTGAAATTAATGCTTAGCAAGCACCCATGGCAAAACCTTTTTTGTTTTCTTTTAAAATGTCTTAACTTAATGAGAAGGCACAATGCAGTAATGCAGAGGAAATCTCAGAATTAAATTTAAGGTTATTACTCAGGACACCTTTTGAAGATGCTGTTTTTAGCACAGGCTTAACCAATCGCTTTTTACTGAAAGCCCTTTGATACAACTCAATGACTTTCACTCTACAGCGCAACCATCAACTGCTTAAATCAATACTGACGAATTCATTCTGTACAATACCACCTGGGTTACAGAGGATAATTTTCCAATTGTAGAACCATATATATTAGAAAACACAGAGAAAATATACCTCAAATGCCAACCATATGTCAAGAAAATCTGTCCCTGATAGGAGGACTGAACAAAGCAAAGAAATGAACCTTAATTCTACATTACATTCTGACGGTACTCATAAGAACACAGCACATGGAAAAAACATAAAAAAAAAAAAGAAAAAAACTTGAAGGAAAAAAACATCTTTGTATCTCTACGAAGCAACAGAAAACCAATATACTTTGAGCTACAGATGAGGTTGTGATTGTTGTATGATTTTGTGTGTACATGTGCCAGAAGATCACTCAGCTTCTGGAAAGCCAAATGTACCAGGAAGAAAGTATAAGGAGGTACATCATAGAAAAAACACAACTTCATAGAAAAGAGTTCTAGACAAAAGCCAAGATATCTGGGATGACTCTATCAACAAACATCAGTCAACAAATAGTACAGTCTTGCATTGTACTTACCTTTTTTTTTTTTTTTTTTTTTTTGTAAATATTGACTTTTTTTTTTTTTTTTTTTTAATTAGTTTCAGGTGCACAAGACAAAGCAAAACTTAGACGTTTATCATTTATATCCCTCACACTGTGTGAACCCCCCTTCCCCCATCCACTATCCCTCTGTACGTTCCCAAAACCTCTCACCTTCCCCTTATTCCCACCCCCCCACCCCTCTAGCAACCCTCTGTACTTGCCTTTTGTAAGGGGAGTTTATTCATCTTACGTGGCCTCTTGGACCTCTGTCTTGTAAAAGCTCTGAGTACGTAACTTGAGGGGATCAGGAAGAAAGAAAAAGGTGCATTCCTGAATTCCAGAATTTTATATTTTAGATTTGCTTAAGATTTCAAATAAATAAACAGGTCTTAAATTGATGAATAAGTATAAATTAATTAGACAAGATCTATTTTTTCTCAACTCGGTCTTGTATTTTTTATAATGAGATAATACACTACAACTTACTAGTGTAAGAAGTTTCTAAGCTTTTGAAAGCTTGCTAATAATGGTTATGCCTTTTTGATTGTAACACTGATTGCAGTATATAATGTCGATTTTTTAAACGGGGGAACATTGAAAATGATATTTTTTCAGTGAATGAAAAAAGAATTATGTGACAAAATAAGATCTTTTTAATTTTTTAATTTGCTGTAAGTAGGTTAAGAAGAAAAGAATAGTAGATACAAAAATCTACATTTACTTTATCTCACATTAACTTTAGGTCAGGCTCCTGGGGTCAAGAAAAATAGACAATTAGAGTGTTTTTGTGCTAGTGTGTGTATATATACACACACCAGGGGTGGCAAAAAAAATGTATACACATGACTTGTATTCATCTTTTGTTATTGGCATATATTGAGTATTACAATTTTAGTACAGTTTTTTTCCTTTCTTAAAATGTGTATATCTGTTTTGGCATATATTGGCATATATATATATATATATATATATATATATATATATATATATATATGCCAAAATACATATATAGAGAATTATTCAAAATATGAGTTTTCTTTTTAAAATAACAGATAATAAATGATTAATTAAAACAAAATTATCTCACCACTACAATCACTCATGTTCACAGACCCAAGAATGACATCATCACTGAATATTGCAGACAGTGCAAAGATTTAATTTATGTTCTTCAAACGCTGCCATTCTGGACATTCAATCCAAGTGTTATTTACTGGATCGGAGCATTCAGAATCAAACAAGTACTGAAATTCTGAAATAACTGACTGGCATTTCATTTAACCTTTGTAGCTAAAACAGCATATAGAATTTATGTCCTTGAATCGATCATACCAGGTGAGGCTAATCTTCACTTGATTCAACAACCCAGAGATAATAATGTCGTATATCCAATTTTTTATTCATAAAAATATTAGTTTATTCCTAGGGGAATATGAGGCCATGGCATTCTTTCTGAGTGTCCAACTTTTGATTAAATCTTACTAAAAATACACAACATGCTCAATTTCTTAGCAGAAATAAGGGAGCTCTTATAAATTATTCTTAGTTCTTGCCAAAGAAGGTTTTAAAAAAAAAAAAAAAATATATATATATATATATATATATATATATATATATATATATATATATATATCTTAATCATTAAGATCTCATTGTGATTATCTATAAAAGAAAGAATTCAATTACTAAGACTATTCATAATATATGACTAAAATTAATTACGCAATTTGAGGTTAAATACATTTTTCTTTCAGATTATTTTTTTCCAAAGGAATAAAGAATTCAAGATTGCAGGTCCAGTTTTTGTTTTTGTTTTGATTTTTAAAGGTAACAATCCAAAGCATTTCTATCTCTTAATATCAAGTATTGTTATCATTATCAAGAAAAGGTCATCACACTTGCCCTCTTGTCTTTAGCCGGCAACAGATCAACTTTCCCACCAAGACCAACTAAAAATAAATACATACGTACAGAAGTACACAAACAACTCCAAGAAGAATTCCCAACTGAAAACAGTATCCAAGCAGAGATTTTAGAAGTCTCTCACAGGGCTCGAAAAGCAATCATTGGATTTTAGGACTACAAAAGTTTCCAGGTCTTGAGGGGAAAAAAATCATGGAGTTACAGGAGCCCACAGGAACTAAGTGTGACCGGTTCTAGCTCTCCGCTTGAAACGCTTGCCAGTTTCCAAGAAGAATAACACAATTTCAGCAGAAAGCACAAACGAAGTAAGTGTCTGAGAAGCTAAGTGAGCCTTAACAGACTTGTGCTAAAGCGCGAAGCTCAGATCCCAGCCCTGAGGAGAGCCCACCTCTAGTCCAGGTTCTCAGTGGGACTCGTAAGGGAAAATAAAAATGAGACCAGGCATCGTGAAGAATGAAGCTTGAGGTTGAATTTGCCTAATCCCTAATTCGATTTAGATGATCTTCCCCCAATCTATCTGCCTGCCAGTAGCTTTTTAAAAAGTATTATTATTATTCTTTATTTTAAAAATACTTCCTCTGTTGAAGAAAAAATCACTCAGGGACTATATATATATATATATATATATATTTTATTTTATTTTTTTATTTTTTTTTTTTTACCACAGAATGTCCAAGAATTACTTCAAACATGATTAACCATAAAAAATAGGACACAGGACATGGGTTAGTAAATAAACATCTCCCCTTGCTCTATCTGCTGAGTGGGCCTAGAAGCATTCAAACCCACTAGCAGTGAGCAGGCCCAACAGCCAGATTTTACTTTTTAATACCAATGAAAAGAAATACGACACCTTAGAGTCATAACTGATTCTAACACTGGGTCAAGGAATATGTAAGAGGAGGCTGGAGCATCTTATAGTGCCAGAAAGTTAAAGTGCTGAAAAGAAAGGAAGGGGGGGATGGGCCATCCCAAAGGGTCACCAGATCCAACTGAAAGAGCTCCCAGAGGCCAAATCAGGAATAATTTTGGCCAAATCAAGAAAAGAAATAAATAGTAAAATAAATGTTAGCATTCATAAAGAGGGTAATAAACGAAACTCCTATGCAGAAGAATTCTAGATAGCCTACGTGGATAATACTTTGCCCTCAAGGGGGCAGAACTCCCAGCCCTAAGTGTGGGCAGCACAAAGTGACTTCCTTTCAAAGAATACAGTATAGAAATGAGGAAAATCTATAACTTTATTATTACATTAAAAATGATAAAAGCTACATGTATTTAATCAATAACATGCACGAGTAAACTGTAAAACAGTCAATGTTTTCCACATTTTAAATTCTATAGTACTCTCTTTAAAAATGTTACAAAGACTACTCTTTCACTTTGGAGTTCCAGTTCATACTGGCTTTAGGATATCAAGTACGCTTGAAAGCGAAAAATCAGAAAACGATCATATAAAATGTATCAGCAATACTAGTACCAGCCACCATCTCCTACGTTCTGTTACATTGCTACCTTTTGACAGCTGTTTTGGGAATCACCTCTCACATACTCCACAGCTTTGCTTTCTCACACACACAGAATGGTATTCACTTTTCTGCACTTTTCTCTTCCTTTAAAGCCATGCTGAAGACATAAATTACTCAGCAATGTGACCAGATAAGTCTATAAGTTCTTCAGTTCTGCCAATTTTGCATTAAACCTTATATAGATATTATCTTTAACATTTTTTGCAACATATTTCGATTGATAATATCAATTCCTCCTCTATTGCCTGTCTTTCCTAAGCAAATAGACCCATTTGAGGCATAAACAGTTTCCACTGATTTAGATAACATTTTATTGACACAAAGAAAGAGAGAAACATAAAAGAACTGTGAGTCTGCTTCTTTCTACTTTATTTTGCCAGAAAAGAAGCTGCAACAACTACAGTAAAAGAAGAAAGATTGATGTCTCTCACTGTTCACAGGTGCAAGAGCCCTGCCTCCGCCTAAAGCAGACATTCTGCCTGGTGACCTGGCATCCAGGAATTTAATATTCTCAATTAAAACAGGTAGTCTCACCTGTTTTGTAGAGAAAGATCCCAAAGTCTGTTTTCATGATGCTGGAAAGACAACAACATTGATTTAGAAAATAATAAGCAACTTACATTGAAAATGGCTGTGCGTTAGCCCAAGTATGTTGAAATTCTGTGCATTTGTAACACTGGTGAAGGAACTACCCCTTGGGGTCTTACTTAGGTATAAGAGTGAGCAATATTCTAAAAATGAAAATAACCCCAAAAGAAGAATTGAGGCATAGATCCTACTATAATAAAAAAAATGGAGGAATGACACCACATCGTATAGCATTTTATTTTTCTCTCACATATTTAATTCCTGTGTTTTTTTGGCCTCTTGCTAAACCCAAACATCATGTAAGAGCATCTTGAGTGAAAATGGGGAGAAAAAAAAAAAGGAATTGAAAAGTGTCAGCAGGATCAATATGAGCACCTCTGGCTGCAGCAGAAAATCCCCCTGCCTGCAGTGCCCAGTGCCCTTGGCATCGCACTGAGGCCTAAGGCAGGCTTCAGACAGTGTTTGGCTGTGGCAGCTATGATAGAGGAGGCAGGCACCTGCAGACTATTAGTCTCTAGGTCTTCAGGGAACAGCAGTGGCAGAGCAATGTACAGAGCCAAAAGGCCAGCGTAGGAAGCAGGAGAAATGGCGACTGCCATATGGTAGCCAAGTACACGTGTGTGGGCGCAACACCAAATTGTTTCAGCATTTAGACCAGATTTGGAGGACTCTGAAGAGTGCAGAATTCCAGTGAAGCAAATTTGAGTGAACTTACGCAAATATTTCAGTGGCTGTGTTTGAGAGTCAGTTTGATCATTTGCTATTATATAATCTTCGAAAATGTTACTTTCTGGGGTTCAGTATATTCATCTCTAAAATATGAATGGTAATAACAGCTATCTGGCAGGATTGTTGAGGGGGGTAAATGAGTATATCTGTATCTATTACATATCTATCTGTGTCTATATCTATCTATATCATCTAACCCCTAGCAAGTCACAAACACTATATAAACATTAGTTGTGACTATTATTATTAATAATAACTTAGTTTTACCCTCACAGTGCTGTGTCCTGATAATATGAGTTATACTATCAATAAAAACATTTTATGTCATGTCAGGTGGGGAAACCTATAGTAGAAAAAGCTAAAACAATAGAAAGTGAACAAAAAGTGAGCAAGGCTAGCAATCACCGTTCATATTTAAATTCCAAGAAAATAATAAAAATGAGCATGTAAGTGCACTGACTGACTGCTTATTTCAAACACACTTTCAAGCTAGTTCAGGTAGGCAGGTTTTGGAATGTGATAAATGAATTAAACTGTATCAGTTTCAAACTGTCACCATCAGAATCTAATTCAAATTTAAACAGCAATTTAAACAGTATAAAAGATTGCCCTCATCGGTCCTCCATAATCTTAACCTTTGGAGCTTTCCACAGAATAGATAGTAAATTGAATTAATTATTAGCCTTTCACCTTGGGGACCTAGGTGGAATTCAGCAGCTCAGAAGACAGCTAATGAGATTGGTAGCTTCATTCCAGTCCCCAGTGAGCTCTAATCCTCAGCACATACCCACCTGTCGTATTTTCCCACTGCTTCTTTTTAGTGAATAAAATTCTAAGAAGTCAGAGTTGGCTGGTATTTAAAATCCTCTTTGTAAAGTGACATAATTGTGTATACCACTAAGGTCAGAACAATGTCATGTGTAGGAGATAACAGGGGGAAAAAAGAAAGGAATTAAAAGTACCGGGCAGCGAAAGGATTGATTTTAATCGGTTCCCAGAATTTTGGAGTACGTTCCTCTTTCTAACAACGCCCATCAAAGCAAGCATCCCTCTACATATTCACTTTTTCATGTATTCATATATTCAATAAGCATTTATGATCGAGAACCACATGCAACATATATGTGTGGGTCCCGGGTATTTAGCATCATATAACATATTGCCTGGTGAAACCTAAGAACAGGTTTTTAGGCAATTGAATTATGTGCGATTAGGGAGGAGCATAAGCTGGACTGGGAAGAGTCAAATAGGATTTTTGGAGGAAGTAACATCGAGGTTGAGCCATGAAGCACACAGGCATTAATAAGTCTTGAAAACTGAATGAGGACCTGGGTCGTGTATCTCAGGTAGGAAGAACGGGATGTGCTCAGGTCTGGAACATTAACTACTTCAGTCGGGCTGCAACATAGGGGTGTTAGGAGCAAACATTGAAGAGCAACGTAGACTCAGTATGCTGCAAGACATTTAAAGAAATATGGATTGCTTCCTGAAGGCAAGGACAACGTAGAAAGTCTTTTCTGCAAGAAAGTGACCTCATCAGAATTGCATCTTACTTAGATCATCCTGACTGCATTTATAAAGAAGACATTAGTGCTCAACAGGTATCGGGGCTGGCAAACCTGGAAGGTGACTCTTGCAAGAAACCAAGTTATCAGTCACAATGAACTAAATGAGGGCAATAACAACAGAAATAGAGAAAAGTAAAGAGCTTTGAAAAATATTTAATATCAATGAATATTTATGAATAGATAAGTGAACTGATGGGGAAAAGATGTGGGATGTCCAGTTTTCTTGTTTGATCTGACAAGTAAGGAGTGTTTTTGGTGTTGATAAAGATAAAATCCAAGATATGCATCTCGAGCGTACTATTGGAAGCTAATTCTCCACGGGGCTCTCACATTTCTGCATGTCTTCTATTCCAGACGACCCTTGCATGGATTTGTATAGAAAAGAGACTCGGGAAATATAGTGTGTGTCACCTGGGCAGAGTGCAAATTTCTTACTAGTCCTCCTCCAGGGCAAAGGTTGGGCAAGTTTGCTCGTAGCCACATTTAAAAGATTAGGTCTTTCGTAGCTTAGGGTTTCTCAGCTATAACACAACCCCACTGTGTATGCAGCATCCAACTGGGCCCGCCTCCGCACTGCCCCATGGGATTTGCAAGGCCAAAGGAGTTGAGATGAACATGCAGTTCCTACTTTCCGCTGTGCTGTGAATAAAACTGTCCTCTGTCTCTGACCCAGTTGTCTCTTGTCTTCTGCTCACCTCCATGAAACTGCATCAGAGTAGCTTGTTACCATGTAAGGAAATGTACTGCACAATTCTTCAGTATCACCCCCTTCACAACCTCTTCATTCTCTCCAACTTAGGAACTATTGAAGTCTGTGGGTTTGGACTTTTTGTGGGGATATTACATGATGCTGAGGGTAGAAATTAAAATTTGGAGATGTTTTAAAATTTGTCAGAGTTTCATATCCCTATAAATTCCTATGCCCTATATTTTTATATCTCTACTGTGTATATGTGTCTAATTTTTAATAGTTCAGTAACTAGTGTGCTATATTTGTATCCAAATAAGAAAATTCTAAAATTAGCTTTTACAGAGTTTCATTTTTCATATTCTGAATGTGATTTTAAAAATGCATACAAATTCAGATTTTAACATTAGAGAATGAAAAATGGCAAATTTGTAAGAATTTTTGTTGGTTCAATTAAAGTTTCACCAATTTAACAAATAAGGAAATTCTGACTTCAAATTTTAAGGCAATGAAGCATTTTGTAGCCGAAATAAAAAAAGAAATACTTTCAACGAACTTTTTTACTACATTCCAGAAACTAGAGATATGACAATGTATAAGTAATCCTCCTTGTTCTAACTAGGTAAGTAATGTAAATATGAAAAATTTGTACAGACATATTGAGTGAAAATAATGTTTATTTTTCTTCACTACATATGTGAAAATTAAATTGCACACTCTGCCATTCACTCTTTATTATTTATTTCAAACAATATTGTAGTTAAAATATGGTTCCCTTGATTGTGTCAGCAACCCCTGGTTTTGGAATAAGCTAAATAATCATGGCTGTCCTGGGTGAGTTGTTTATATAATGACTGTAAAGTTTAGTGGGAAAGGATTTTTGATTAACATTGAAATAAAAGCATGTGTGTGTGTGTGTGTGTGTGTGTGTGTGTGTGTACACGAGCGCATGGATTTTGAGATACTGTGTGGCTCTGGTTAAAGAAATTTGTGAAATTTAGACATCGTAACATCTTTTCTTCCAAGTCCTCTAAATTTTTGTCCTGAATATGGTAGTTCAAAAGAATGGTTTACACCCACACAAGAAAAAGCTAAAAGAGTTCATCACCACCAAACCAGTATTACAAGAAATGTTAAAGGTACTTCTTTAAGAAGAAAAGGAAAAAATAAAAAATATGAATAATGAAATAACAATAATTACATATCTATCAATAACTACTTTGAACGTAAATGGATTAAAATGGATTAAATGCTCCAATCAAAAGACATGGATGGCTGAATGGAGAAGAAAACAAAGCCACATATATGCTGCCTACAAAAGAGAGACTTCAGATAGAAACACACACACAGACTGAAAATAAAGGGATAGAAAAAGATATTTCATACAAAATTGAAATTAAAAAAAAAGATAAGCTGGGTAGCAATACTTAACGGACCCAATGGACTTTAAAACAAAGGCTATACCAAGAGATAAATAAGGGCATTTCACAAACAGCCAAGATATGGAAGCAACTCAAGTGTCCATGGATAGATAATCGGATAAAAAAGATGTGGTACATATATACAATGTAATATTACTTGGCAATAAATAAAAGAATGAAATTTTACCATTTGCTACAATACGTATGCATCTAGAGGGTATGATGCTAAGTGATGGAAGCAGACAGAGAAAGACAAATACCATGTGATTTTACTTATATGTGGGATATGAAAAACAAAATGAGCAATCCAAACAGAAACAGACTCATAGATATAGGGAACAAACTCATGGTTATCAGATGGGAGGGCGGTTAAAGGGCTGGGTGAAAAAGGTAAAGGGATTAAGAAGTATAAATTGGCAGCTAGAGAATAGTCATGGGGATATAAAATACAGCATAGGGAATATAGTCAATAATATTGTAATAACTACATATGGTGCCAGGTGGGTACTAGATTTATTATGGGCATCAGTTAATAAGTTATATAAATGTCTAACCACTATGCTGTATACCTGACCTGAAACTAATATTATATTGAATGTCATTTGTAACAAAAAAATAAAAAAATAATGGCTTACTCATACTCAATTTATTATAATTAATAATAGCTCACTAAACATGCCCCTCAATTCTTCCCTTTCTGACTTTAACACTTTGGCTCTTCAAAGATTTACCATGAAAGAAGGCTGCTTCTCTGCCATGTGTATTTATTAATACTTCTAGTAAAGAATCAAAAGGATGAGGAGAGCTGGAAATATAACTACAGAGAGCTATAAGGACCAGTAAAACCCATGCCTACTTACTAAATTTTACAACTATTCTAACATGTGGGCATGCTTAGTTCTGGGTGTCTACCATAGTGCTAAGTATGTATAAAACCGTAAGTTAAGCATGCAGCATCTTCCTAGAAAATACATTTTCCTTGAAGATTTGGAAAACAAATATGTGCAATTGTGGCACTCTTAAAAGGGTTAAATTCACTGTTCTTCCTTTGGCAGCCCTGTCTCCTAATTTTGTACAGCAATAAATTTTGTATTAAACAATATGGCGGTATTAGTTTCCTCACATCTGCAATACCATGTTTCTGCCAAAAGAAAAAAATTCTGCTAATGCTATGGGTCTTCAGAGAGGACGAGCATGAATCAATCTGCCAGCAGGGCTAGTTGGAATGCAACATCCCCTAATCAGTCCAAAATACCTGCACAACCATTAGTTTTCTTAAAAATTAGTTTGGCACCTTATGAATTAGTATTATTTTTTGTAATTGTATCTGATCAAATATTTTGTGTTGTTTTGTTTCATTCCTCTCTATGTACACCTTATCTATCCATTAATAAAGTTTGGAATGGTGCTTTATGAATTTTGTTGGGGAATTATTGACGTCAGCTGATTTAGCACTTTATGAAGATTTTTTAAATTAAATCAGAATTCTTAACCTTATCGCTTATTTTATTGTCACCATAGCTCTTCATTTCATAGTTCTGCATACAGATCCAAATTCTGTGTGCATTTCTAGACTAACTGACACTAGTTCAGTTTTCCAAATAAACAAGTATTTGCTTCTACAGAATTATATTATCTCGAAAATGTCAGTGATTATTAGTCCAACAAACTTAGTATTAAATTCTGGTTCTTCCCCTTAGTAATGCATGTGACATCATCTGAGTATCATTTTCCTCAGCTTTTTAAATTCCTATTCTTACTCAATGGGTCATTTTAAACATCAGAGAGGTAAAATAGGTTAAAAACCCTGATACGCGTTTTTTCTTCAGAGAAAAATTGGTTTAGTAAACTCCTTTATTAATATATTTCTTAAAGCCTCACCATCTCTGTCATGCCAGTTTGAAATACTTTCCAACTTGTCAATGATCTTCCCAAAATATTGAACCCAGAAATAAAAAGCACACTGTAATTATTTTCTGTGATGTGTACATTTATAAGTCATATCATATTTAAAGTCAATTAAAGGAAAAGAATTATGAAGTGAACATTTTAGTCACCAAAGGAAACGCTTTTAAGTGATTTAAGTAACTTAGCCTATAATAAAGCAAACTGTACATACTGTCAGATTTTTAGCTTCCCTACTTGTGTTAGCATTAGCTTTCTAATTGCAGTTATATAACTGTGCTTATGATATGTTTTAAGGAAGGCAAAATTGTTTTAATATGTTTTAATTTACTTTCACCTTTCATAAGATCTTCCTGAGTCTGTAGTGGAAGTCAGACACAGATTGTAGAATAGAAAGAGGAAAGCAATGCTAGAGGGAAGGAGAAACACTAGTGAAGAACTGAACTCTTGTCTTTGCATCAGTCACTTCAGAGCCAGCACAATAATACGGAGAAATTGAACAAACTGCCTTCTACTTCCCATAATTCCTTGGAGGAGTCTCTGCTCAACACACATTTATTTGTACTGCTGGGCTTCAGGAAATTTACGAGTGTCTTTAATGTTTGGGGGCACTAGTGACTTAGAAAAAAGTGGAAGCATTTCAGAATTCATGTACATCTTTTTTCAAGAGATAATATCTGACTAAGTGGAAGAATTTCACTTAGTTAACAATTATTGAGACATAAAAATAAAATGTGAAAAACACAGCAAATTGACTAGAAGTTGGATCCAAGCATGTTTGGAAACATCTGAATGACTGACTAATAAAATAACCAAAATCATCTTCTGAGGGAGAGAAGAGTTAAAGTTATAATGTCGTCACTGGATAGATTGCTAAAAAATTAATTATAATGTGGACCATCTGTTCAGGATTCCTTTAGGTCAGATGTAGCTTTCATTTAAGATTTCAAGTCAGACATGTCCTTAAAGATGAAGAATCCATATTCTGGGATTTGTAGATATAAACAATTTCAGTGAAACAGAACTGGTTTATCTACTGTTAAACTAATCCACCAACTCTCCAGAATGATCCACACATGTGCCTAACCTCATGAGTGAAACTGGAATCCTGGAACAAAAATGGAGGCATTAGATAAGCAATTAACTTCTGTGTGGTTTTAGAGTGCACAAATGAGGACATACTTCTGAAAACAGGCTGCCGGCCTCAGTGTAGGGTGGCTATTTTGGCACGAACAGGCCCATTAACTGAATAATTAAAAGAGCACTTGGCCCTGATATCCTGAACAAATTCCAGCTTGGTTAATTATATTCACTTATTGCCATTTTAATCCTCCCTGCAATTTCAACTGGACTGAAAGTTTTCCTAAATCCTCTACCTAAAATAGTATTCTGCTGAATATGGGGTGTTTTTCTTTTACTCCTGTTGTACCCAATGATTTGGAATTATTCCCAAGAAGTTCAGTGTGTGGTTTCCAGTGAGAACAAAACACAGAGAACACAATCTGAGGGAAAATATGGTGGCAAAATGTGTTCAATTACAATGAGCCCCACGGGGTTCTGGGAAAATAAAAATGAATATTGTAAAATACACTGACAATATAGGTTAACTATGGACGTGGATATTCACATGAAAACTTGAAAATATCTTCGTTGCCTGTATCATTTAATCAATAAGTTGCTGTACAAAACAGGTGCTAAAGCAAAATTACTGTCACAGCCAATTTTATGGCATTTGATATTTTTGCTGATTGTTTTTCTTTCCAGGTGGAATCTTTGCACTCTAGAATTTTAGATTTACTTTCTCAATTCTCATAAAGTGAATAGTAAAAAATCAGATGTGTGTGTGTGTGTCTGTGTGTGTGTGTGTGTGTCTGTGTGTAAAACTTTCAGTGGATATATGTATGTATGTGTAAAACTTTCAGTGGATAAATGCTATTTTCAAAAGTAGCATTTCCATGTAACCAATTTTGCATTTTTATAATTTCAACAACTGCTCATCTGCTAAAAAAAAATAGCATTATTAATTTTTCAGGTCTCTTTGATAAGGTAAAAACACAAGAGCTCCCTGAAATTCTATCAGTGAACTAGGCTATAGTTGTTACTTTTATAGGTTGACATTACATAACTACATCCTACTTCATCAATAATCATTCACTAGACAACTTATCTTAAAATGGGATCTATATTAAAGAATCACAAAGATTTTAAATTTTCCAAAACTTGATAGGGAATCTTGAATAAAAGTTACATGAAAATTCTACTTTTAAGGAACATCACTTAAGATATATAGAGATAGATACACACACATATACATGTTTAGGGAATTTTTAAATGATTACATTTTAATGCTATTATTTTTTTCTATTCTATATCATATACTGTCAGAGTATAAAATGAAACATTAAATGTGCACAGATATCCTATTAAAATTTGGTATAATAAAGTTAGGAGAGGTATTGGAATAAATATATTGGTTCAAAATAATCATACATTTACAAATGAATTATAATTTTTTGAATATTTATCACTAGTTTACCATACTGGATAAAAACTATACTCTATTTGAAGAGTATATTTAAAATGATCTGTTCAAAAGTAAGGACAACTGAAATATATGAAACTTGCTGAGGCATCTGGATACAGGGAAAAGCTCAAAGAACTGACAACTCTACCTTGAAACTGCCACTACCAACCAATGCATAACTTTACCAGGAGTGCTCACACAGGGTGTGTGCAAAAGGGAGTCGCGTATTTATTTATGGAGAATTTCTCTCCCAATAATACTGCTATTCACTGTTAGTCACTGCTAGCCACTGTTAACTTTCATCTCACATATGAGCTTAGGATTTTGGCAGATCCTAGAACGCCTGGTGGCCCTCGCCATTGGTCAGTGAGTACACTGTGGCTAGGACTGACACTGGCAAGCACGGGCTTTTAGGGACTCAGTGCATATGGAATAATTGGGCACAGCTATTTGTTTTAAATAATATCAAAAATGAAAACTAACATTACAGAGGATTCAAAAGGAAATTTAAAAATATCCTTCTTTCAGAACCTAGCCATTGAATAGCTCTGTCTGTAATTCACAAAGAATCACATCTCAAATCTGAATTGAGAGCCTAACATATTTTTTCTTAAAATGACCATTGAATATAATCATGAAAATGTACTTAGTTAAGTTGAAACAAAATACTCACATAGTATTATTTGGCATTCTATTCTAGATAAAATGATAAATTCTGTTTAAATATTCTGTGTATAATCACAGCCAACTTATTTAATGTATTTTGAAATTACTACCCTTTTCTTTCCATTATTTCTTGAATGGCAATCAAACTAAAATTCAAGAACAAAATTCCTATATTAACTTCATTTAAATACCCTGACTCACACACACCCACACTCACACCCACACCCACACCCACACACACACACTACACACACATACACACACATGGTGCTAAAAAAAAATGTATATACATTTTAAGAAAGGAAAAAAACTGTATTAATGGTAGTACTAAATATATACCAATCACAAAAGATGAATACAAGTCACATCTGACTTCTGCAATTACAAGAGGTGCTCAAAGTGGTTACCATCAGTGTCCAGACACTTCTGATCATGGTGAACTACTGCTTGAGCATAGATAACATCTCTTAAAATGTGTGTACATTTTTTTGGGCACCCTGTGTGTCTGTGTATATATACTTACATTTCAAAAATTTAAATACTACAATAAAATTAATTATTAGGAATCATCATGAACACATTATATTAAAGTCACTAAGGCAATTTTTAAAAATGACAGATTCTAGAAATCATGACCTTATTTAAAAAAACAAAAACAACAACAAAAAGAAACCAACCTCTAATTACAAGCATTATAAGCATAGATGTATTGGGGAATATTTAAGATAACTTTGTTTTGTTTTTGTTTTTAATTTTTATTACATTTATTGAGGTGATATTGGTTAGTAAAATGATATAGGTTTCAAGTGTATAATTCTTCAACACATCATTTATATATTGCATTGTGTGTTCACTACCCAGAGTCAGTTCTCCTTCTATCACAATTTGACTCCCTTTACCCTCTCCTACCAACTCCCCCCCCTCCACTTAGCCTCCGGTAACCACTGAACTATTGTCTGTGTCTATTAGTTTTTGTCTTGTCCATTTGTTGCTTTCAGTTTTATCCCACATGGTATTGAAATCATATGGTTCTCATACAACTCAACAACAACAAAAACAAATCCAATCAAAAAATGGGCAGAGGACCTGAACAGACACTTTCCCAAGAAGACATATAAACGGCCAACAGATACACAAATATGAAAAATGCTCAACTTCACTAGCTATTAGGGAAATGCAAATCAAAACCACAATGAGATTCCATCTCATACCTGTTAGAATGGCTATTATCATCAACAAGACAAGTAATAACAAGTGTTGGAGAGGCTGTGGAGAAAAGGAACCCTCATAACTGCTGATGGGAATGTAATTGGTACAGCCACTATGGAACACAGTATGGAGGTTCCTCAAGAAATTAAGAATAGAATTACCATACGATCCAGCAATCCCTCTTCTGGGCATCTACCCAAAAAATCAGAGAACATTTATCCGTAAAGATATATGTACTCCTATGTTCATTGCAGCATTATTCATGGTAACCAGGATAGGGAAACAACCCAAGTGTCCTTCAATAGATGATTGGATAAAGAAGATGTGGTATATATCTTCTTATATACACAATGGAATGCTATTCTGCCATTAAAAAGATGAAATACTGCCATTTGCCAGAACATGGATGTGAAATAAGTTAGACAGAAAAAGTTAAGATGAACTTTAGATTGTGCTTTTGCATGTGTGCTTGTATATTGTTTTTTCTTTATTATATTTAAATAACAAAGTATGATGGTATTGCTATATTTTCTGTTTTCTTTATTGTAACTTTCCCTTTTTTATCTATGGCCAAGTTTTTAAAAATAGGGAGAATTTCTGCAAATAAGGATCTATAGTGATAGAATACCAACAAATTGCAAATCAGGTATAAATTTATTATACTTGTAACATTTCCTTTTAAGTTGTTAGGCTAAATAAATAAAGTGAAGAAATCAATGTTTGTATAAATTATTTTAAATATTTTAACAAACAGCAGAAAAAAATTGCTAATGATGATTAAAAAGAACAGCTATATAAATAGAATTTATTATCAATTAAGCCATGGGAATAATTAATTAAGGTAACAATTCTTTTTGTGCTAAGTTTTCTCTGTTGTTGAGTGTGGTCATTTCTTATATAAAATCAGTATGTTTCCAGAGAACGCTTGTTTTGTGTTGTAATAAGTCATTCAGAAAAAATTCTGACACTGTTCAGGGCAGTGGTGCCACCCTGCCTTAGGCCCCTTACAGTTGAATTGGAAAGTTCCGAGGTTACGTCTACAGGAGGCCAAAGCAGCCAATGAAAGCAACAAGCTGGCACTTCTACTTGGAGATGAAGGTAAAATCAAACTGTGTTTCAATGAATCTTCCTGGCAAGTTAGTTACAAAAAAAAAAAAAAAAAAAAAGGGCTGCTCAGTACCCTGTGTAGATGTATCTTGATTTCCCATTCTGTTTTGTCACATGTGAACCCACTGAAGATGGCATGTAAGGCTTTCAGTATTGCGCTCCTCTCCCACCAGTTCCAAACCCCCAGTAAATTATTGTTATAGTTATAGCTTGGTCTCAGAGGAATGAGCATAAGATATTTGTCCACACTAGGGATGAGGCAGGAAAAAGAAAGGACAGGTGAGAAACGTCAGGCCTGCTCCCCTGGAAGGAACAGTAACCTATGTGCATAAGTCCAAAGCCAGAAAAAAAGT
Organism: Rhinolophus sinicus; assembly: GCF_057876585.1. NCBI lineage: Eukaryota > Metazoa > Chordata > Mammalia > Chiroptera > Rhinolophidae > Rhinolophus > Rhinolophus sinicus. The sequence goes on from NC_142515.1 coordinate 124,365,672, forward strand.
CTTTGGCAGAAATCAACATACAGGAAAGACTTGGGACATGGAAAGATTGCCCAAAGATTCCAGAAGTACTTTATTTTTTGATAACAATTTTCATCCTCAAATTTCTAAATGGCTGGTTCATTTTATAGTCACTATCATATGATTACTTTGTTTTCCCTATAAGATAAAAAATAAAGAAGCTTGAATTCCCCATGAAGAATTCTATGATAGACATTTTTACTGCTATCAATGAATACAAAATACTTCGTTATTAGTTACCGACCAGAGCATTTTATATTTATTTGAAATAATTAAAGAAAGTCATTTCATACCAAAGAGGTGGTGGTCTTTTAAACCACTTTTCATTGATTTCATTTTCTAAGAATTATGAGTATGTGACCACAAAGGAATGTCTGTTTACAGGAAGTGTGTCTCTGGAGTTACATGCACATATAAAAAACATCTGTGAAAGGCAAGACTCATTTGCTTCCTAATAAAATTTACCCTTAGGAAGGTCAATCAGTCTACACGATCTTTCACTGCCACTGCACACTTCAGATGGAAGAAAACAGAAACATCAAAGTCTTACTATTTTTATAAATAACTTTGTCAGGTACTAGTTTAAGACCTTTTTCAAAATGCACAGTCAGCAATATAGTTGCAAAAGGTAAAAGGAACTGGAAGTCAGCACCCCACTGCGCATTCTGTCATCCTGCTGACTGTGGACTGTGAGCTATTTGAAGAGAAAAACTGGAAACTCAGAGCAGAGAAAAGGCTGAAAGGTGCACAAACCTCAGAGATGGCTCTCATCTGCTCTTCCCAATTGCAATCACGGAAGCTGGTGGGAGGTACAGTTCTACCAGAATAGTTTAGTTTGTGTTTACTAAACGTTGAGGAGAAAAGCACAAAGCACATCCACCCCTCAACAGTGCACTCACAGCAACCTGGTTCAGACGTGATTTCAAAGTTGGCACAATTTTAGTATTTATTTTATTTTCTGTTTTAATAAATTAATGTGCATTTGTGTAGAACTAGTTTAACAAACAGAACAAAGTTCTGTAAAAGAAACAGTGTCTTAAGTACCTCCCTCGTTTGTAGAGCAATCTCTTTTTCTTTAATACAGCCTCTTTTCAGATAGTACAGCTTCTAGGGAGACACGCATGCATTAGCGAGGAAGAAAATAAAGACCTTCTACAGTCACTCAGATTAACTGACTCCAACCTGGCAATCAGTGTGGTGACAGCTGTCACAGCTAGAACACAGTCACACTGAGAACCCAGGAGCTGACATTTGAAGATGATTTCTAGAAACACAGGGAGGTATTTTGTTAAGTAATAATCCGGTTTGTTTGCATTGTCCCATGTAAAAATCAGTATGTTAAAAAATAACATACAAAGGCAATGAAAATAAAGTTTGGGATCACAAATCATCGATTTAGTCTTAATAGAAGAGAAAAATTCCATTCATGTTTTCATGGCAGAGTATGAACTAACAGAATCTCCTATTGAGGAATTATATTATTATAGCCAGAAATATTTAAAGTAGTTACACTGCCTTCAAATTTTATTTTCCTGCTTCCTAACACTGATATTCTGCTACTTCATCACTTGTTAGTCTTCAGAAGCTTTAGAACAAAGAACTCAAAGAGAGTGTCTGGTTATTTTGAGTTTCTCAAGTCAGTTCAACAAAGATTTACTAAATATTTGATATGTGGCAGATACTGTGGCAGACACTACAGTAAAGTAATGGACAACAAAGGATCCAGCTGTCTACTATGCTAGCTTAATTCTAGGGGAAGGCAGAAGAAACAGACTCAAAAAGAGTAAGTTCAATACAAGGCTTTGGACACAAAGACAAGGTTATGAGAGCGTAGAAGAGAGACTCAATGCAGCCAGAGAGGTATTCTCTCTCTCTCTCTCTCTCTCTCTCTCTCTCTCTCTCTCTCTCTCTCTCTCTCTCTCTCTACATATACACACACACATACATCCTCACTCTCTATAACGTAAACAGAGTATGAATTTCAGTTTCCCAAGATTCCTACAAACTATTAATGTTACTGTTTGAAGCACTGATTTGCGGGTGCATTTTGGTCTAACCAGTTGCTTCAGGAGTCTTGTGTGTAGGGTGGTACCACAGTCACATTGTGAGTGTCTGTGTGGGTCTGGGCACGTTTGTCTGCACATCATTCCTGGCTGGTACTGGCTCTGCCCTGTGGGGAGGGGCGGATGGCCTCGTCCTGGGGCTCCCACGTTCTGATGTCAGTGGGGACTGGGTAATAGAGGAGGGAGAAGCCATGTCTCTCCCTCGCCCACTGAGTGTGTCCATCTGTCCTGAATGGGGTGGCTCCCTGGGTGACTGGCTCCTCCTCCCTGGTCTTTCCCACTGAGGGAAGAGAGGGGCTTTCTACAGTGGCTGACATCTGGGTGCCTCACTGTCCCTTTTCTGTTTAGCTTCTCAATTATTCTGTCATCCTGTAAACCATCCTTTATATGAAATTCACTGAATTTTAAATACTAAGTGTAGTTTCTGTTTTGTGACTTAGACCCTGACTCACATCCTTCCCTAATGATGGACCATGAGAAAGAGCCAAATCAAAGGGTCTTGGGAGTTCTGTGGAGTCATTTTCGAAGTCACTGACCGATCCCAGTCAGCGGTTCTCTCTTAATAGGAATGATAAATACTTAGCATTAATTTGTTGTTATTAATCTCCATGTGTTTTATTTGATCCTTTTATTTTCCTTAATCTTTCCACAAACTCTAGCAGGTCAGCATGATTGTTTTCCTAGTTCACAGATAAGCCAAGGCTACCTCGTTACCAGTTAGCAGAACGAGGACTACACCTGGCCTTGCAGTCCACCATTAGAACTTGGAGATACTCCCTTAGCACCAGGCATAATTTCTGCCTCAGGCCATTCCCTCCCCTCCTACCTGAGATCTACATCTGTTATTGGCTACTTTAAATATTAGGAATTCTAGGAAATCATACAACTAAACTTGTCAGAATTAAATCTATGATATGGGAAAATACAATCCATATAAGAGCCTGGAAAGAACTTCTATGAGTACAATAATCAAGCTTTATTTGTCAACAACATGAGGATTGTTTTAACTTACAAAAGCTTTTCCTTGCTCACACTCGGATTCTCTGCTGTGTTCTAAAGTGTAAAGTTTGATTGGTACCTGCACTCCTACTGTCCAAATTATTTCTACACATATAAGAACTCTACTAAATTGTGATCTCTTTTAATGCAAAAATTACATTTTATCAATCGCTGCACCCCCAGTCTAGATCCAAGTCTTTGGAGGCACTCAATAAATGTGATCTTTAACAGCAATTGGATGACGATATGTGTACGTGGCTATAATTAAGGAGATGTTTGTGTGTGAGATTCTAAAATAAACATGTGTGTAAGTACCTGTAAAATAAATAGCTCCAGGTTACAAAGGCTATATCTGTTATAACTTTAAGAATTGTTCCATATTACATACACAAGCCTGCAGTAGACAATTGAAATGTAATTTATGAATCTATTCTGTGAATAGAAGCAAGAAATCCAGATGCAGAAATGCTATGGTCACATTTTAGTTGGGGGTTGCTCATTACCTTGGTCAATAGTTAATTGTGACTTCTGGTCTTACATGGGAGGCTGAATACACAAGTATTTTTCCAGAGTATGCTAAAAGCCCATTAAAGTGGCAGAAAAATACATCAATAAACCTTCCAGGGAGACATACATACATTAGTGAGGAAGAAAATAAATACCTTCTACAGACACTCAGATCAAAAAATCAGGGTGCTGACAGATGCCGTGGCTAGAACACACCCTCAGAACACACAAATGCTAGGAGCCAAGCCTCTGCTCCCCGTACGAGGTATGAAGGGTTTCCTTTCTCTTACAAATGATCTGTCCAGAAAAAAAGCCCATGGAAAACTGACGTTTTTCCAAATTAAAAGAAAGCCAGATTCTTCTCTCATCACTCTTGTGGGGAAATCCACCAGTCAACAAATACCACCTATTCATACAGAACCTCCAATAGCCATATCCATGCTTCAATAGTCAATATGGATAAATGGGAAGAGATGTCCTGATTTGGAGAAAAGCCACTTAATAGAAATCATTAAGGACAAACTAACAAGTAAAGAAAAGAAAAAAGCTTAAAAGATAATGCAAAGAGCAAGAAAAAAGGTCAAAATTCCCAATAAATTTAATTATATATAATATATATTTATATATTTTGATCATATCTATGTTTTTTAAATTCTAAATTTAATATCTTCAAATGTGAAGAGAAGCCAGTATGCCAGTAAAACAAGACCAGAGTGCTATAAAAGGAACATTCAGGGGGAAAAAAAAAAAGAAAAGGAAAAGCACTCTTGAAATAAACAAAGAAGCTCAGGATGTGGAGGAATTAGGTACCTCACAAGGTGGGAAGTTTGTCTGGAACTGATTTTAGGGAAAATTGTTAGAAAGTTTATGTGACAAGCAGTTATATTCTCAGATACATCCTCCCAGTACCAGGCTGGTATCCCTTCCACTTTGGCAGAAGCCAAAGTGGAAGTTTACTACCTGCAATTACTGAACCACACAGTTGATAACCTTGAAAACACTCAGTGTCATCAAAGTTGGGGACAAATATTTGCATCCTTCAAACCATCCTCACCACTTTTATCACTTCCCACACCCCTGTAATCCAGCACATGAATGTCACCCAGATTATTGCCCTAGAACTCCAAACTGGTCCCCGGCTTCCACACTCATCCACCACAGTGCCAGAAGCGTTCCTTTAAAAGTATAGGTTAGATGATGTCAGCTATCTGTTCAAACTCGTCCAGTGGCTCCATCTCAGTCAGAGTAAAAGCTAATATGACCATGCCATCTTCATCCTCCCTGTACCCATCTTCCCCCTGCTCTCTTCTCACCTGCTCTACTGTCAGTGAAATTAACCTCTGTGGTAGGCTGACAATGCCTTCCCCAAAGTTGTACACCTCAAATCAGTGGAACCTATGAATTTTACCTTATAGGGCAAAGGTGGTGATTAAGTTAAGTGTCATGAGAATGTGCTTATCCTGGCTTATGGGGCGGGGGGCATAATGCAATCATATGTACCCTACAGAGAGACGCCGATAGGTTTTGAGAGACACACTGAAGACAAGGCAATGTGATGGCAGACAGATTGGAAGACCAAGGAGCACGTGTGACCAGCAGAATCTGGAAGAGGCAGGGAAAGGAATCACCCCTGGCATCTCCAGAGAGTGTGGTCCAACACTTAGGTTTCAGAACTCTGGGCTCCGGATATTTGAGAGAGAGAGAGAGAATGGAATTTTGTTGCTTTAATTCACCACACTTGTGGCATTTTGTTACAGCAGCCACAGGAGCCTCATACTGCCTCCTTGCTGTTTCAGTCATATGGCCTCTTTGCCTTCTTGGAAGAAATTTAGACACCCTAGGCCCAGGGAAGTTACATGTCCAGCTCTTTCGGACTGAAATATCCTTCTCCCAGATATCCACATGGCATCTCCAGTTCTTTCCTAAAGTAACAGAGATGTTCCCTGATCATTTTATTTAAAACGGCACCCCCTCCCAACACTCCATCATCCTCTGTTTACTTCTCCTTCCAGCACATACTTAATATACTTTGTTTTACTTACAAACGTGTTTATTGTCTGTCTCCCTCAACAGTAATACTAGCATCAGCTCAGTTAGGGCTGTGGTGTGGCTCGGCTTTATTTGCCCCGGAATCTCCCAACACTTGTATCACTCACTGCATGGAGAGCCCTCAAGACATATCTAAGGACGCATGCCTGCCTGAGTGAATGAAGGGACCAAGCAGAGAATCAAAGTCCTGACCACTGAGCAATCTTCTTTGCTTCTGAGTTAAGTCAGTGTGTTAAGACTAATACCTCACTGTTGAAACCTTACTGAACCTTTTTTCTTTTAGCATAGTTTCATTCTCTTAACACAGTCTGTATATTGTTTTGTGTGATCTTATTCAAATAAAACATTACTGTTTTTGTTACAAGTTGCCATATTTTTTATTATTCCTAAACTCATTTTGTATTTTCTCTACTACTTGGTGTATTTCATTTTAATCATATTTTTATTGATCAGGGAATTCTTTTTCAGTCCTTTACTTTCCATTACTAGCTTTATTGTGGATCTTCATTTACATTTTACCCAAATTAATAGCGGTACAGTGGTTAAGAGAACACTCTAAAAATCATTGCATTCAGGTTTGAATACCCCTTTGGTACTCACTAGATCTGAAACTTTGGAAAAGTTACTTAATTTCCCTTGTCTGGAAAATGGTAACAATAATAATATTTCACATATACAGTTCTCATACAAAGTAAAGATTGAGTATATTTTACGTTTATCTAACAGGGTCTGCCTTAGAGTAACCCTCAAAAAAAGATTTTTAAGTTCCAAAGATACTACATGACTTTTGTGTCTGACTTTTCCTTCTTTATTTTATTATGGCAACCAGAGTGTACAGACATAAATTAAATATTAGAATCATCAAATTTTTAAGAGGCTTATTTATTTTGGGTATTTTTAATGTAAATTACTCATCAACAGCACATCTCCACATCCACATTCATTCCTGAAATATGATCTATAACCTCGATATGTGTAGTAATACCAGCACATGGATAGGGAGATATCATTAACATTAGGTTTTCAAAACAATATCTGTATTGTGTATTCCATAATTACGAAGGGGGAGGGAAGCATTTTAAATCATGAAGTAAACTACCCTAAAGGCTAAAAGTGGTGCCAACTTAATAAGCCCACTATGGTTTATGAAATATTTGTGCTCTGTCTGACAGCCTACAGTAAAAACCTGGGGTAGGTTTTTGATTGGATAAAAGGAAAAACAGAATATATTGGAATGAGGCCACATTTATCTAAATCAGCAGAGACATTTCCTACTGCAGTGACCTTCACCGTGTTTTGAGGTCTACAGCAGCACTGAGAAACCTTTATTTTTTTTTTCTTAAATATATCAAATACACTGAAAGGATCTCTATTCTTTTCCTATGATCAAGTACTCAAGACCTCATTATAAGGATTTCATATGTTTGACGTTATTATGGATTTCTCTTCACCAACACGAGCTAATCTTACACTTTACAGAAATGCTAAAATTCTCCTAGAAGTATCATATTCTTTCCCTTGATGATCATCATTCAAACCAACAGCTTTTAAAAAAACCCATTGTGCCAACATCTATGGAGAGGAAAACCCTTAAGGTGACTGGAATCAATCAACATAATGGAAAGCCTAATGTTTAACATCTGTATAAATACTTAGATATGGGACAAAGAGTTTGGGTAAACTAAATTCTTTTCTTTCTCATTTTTTTTTTTGTTTTATTTTGTTTTTTGAGAGTATATGGGACTGAATTTTTAACCTCTTCATTTATTATAAATTACATTACAGTAGACAAGATCCAATCTGATATGTAAGTCATTCTATAGATCCTCACAATTCTAATACAAATCATAATTTTTTAAGTCGTCAAATTTTAAAACATCCTAATTTAATCCACAATATTAAATTAAAAGTAAATAAATGTTCTTTCTATGTTGGAAGTAGAAATATGGAGTTAAATTCATTTTATTTTCCTCTGTTTTCCCATTTGGCCAAATTGATTTTTCTGAACATATTGTTAAGTTGTTATCACTTAATAATTAAAATAAATAGAATATATATCCTTCTATTTTCTAGAACTTGTTATATATGTGCATATATCTCTGTGTGTACAGTTACATGTATACTATGTATATGGTTGCATTCCCCTGACATTCGTACATTAATATTAAAATGTCCATTGGGTTATGTGAAATAGTTCACTAAAAAGTAATCCAAAATACCAATTATGTATCCACAATCTGAGGGGGGAAACTTAATCATCCATGATATTTGCTGAGCCATAGCTTTTATTTTATGTATGACTTGCTTATGAGTAATGACTACAAGCTTGACCTGAATGGCCATCGCTCTTCATAATGTACCCCATCTGGCCCCGTATTAAAAAATGGTTGCACAAAGCGTCCTTTGAATTAGACACTGAAAGAATCTGTGAAAATTAAACATGATCTATTATAGGTGACACATCATGCCTTATAAACTATTGTTTGTGATTGGCTTATCCAATTTATCTGCAATCTAGTATGGCTTTTGGGACAAGGAATAAAGAACAGCTAGGATTTAATCTGGCGGATGGATTCAGATGAAGGCTGACAGGGAAAATACCTTGAGAATGGTACGATTCTTGATGTGTGTGTGGTGGGGGTGACATCCTGGTATAACATGTGGCAGAATGGGGGAGACTGAGTACATAGCAAGTATTTAGAACACACCAATACCTATAGGCTTCCAAACCACAATCCAGGGCACTCTCCCTATTTTTGTCTGTCTACAGATTAAAAATTTTTATTGAGCATGTATTCTAAGTGAATATTTGTCCTATGACGGGCTTCATTATTGAAGAAAATGTAACATAATAAAAAAAAAAATGTCACCATCCGTGAAGCTTACCGTCTTGGGAGGGGAGAACAGACAATAAACATAACTAAAAACTATAATATATATAGTATAATATAAAGGGACACATACTATTGAAAAATGGAAAGCATAGAGCCATATAAAGTGGATCATGTTTAGAGGTTGGGGTGGCTAAATCACAGTTTAAAATAAGGTTCCTGGAGTGGGACTTATTGAGAAAGCAGCATCTTCATAAAGACGTGAGAGAGGGGAAAGAGTCAGCAGGGCCATTACCTGGGAGCAGAACAGCAGGCCCAAGAAGGTACAGAAAATTTAGGGCTTCATCAATCATTGTGAAGATGTTAGCTCATCCTCTGAGGGAAATGAGATTCCATTGCAGCATTTTGGGTAAGTAGTGTGATCTGACTTCCATGTTTACAAGATCATTCTGGCTATTGTTTTGAGACTAGGCAACAGCAGGAATTCGGAGAAGGGTGGGGCGACAGACACTTTTACTAATCCAGGTGAGAGGTGGTGCTGCCAGGGCTCACGGTCTTGGCAGAAGTGAAGGAAATGATCACAATTAGGGTTTCCAGGAGGGAATTCCCGCCCATTCTCAGGAATTGTTTTGCTTTTCTGTACCTGAATCCTGAGAAAATTTGGTCTCAGGATTGGGAAAATCGGCTCCTTGAACCCAGATGGTTGGTAGTATCAGCCATCACTTTCTGGAAACGATTCATCATGGAGAACAGACAAAGTTTATATCTCTGGATTCAGGAACGAGAAAGCAAAATGAATTCCTGAGAACGGGTGGGAATTCCTGCCTGGAAACCCTAATCGCAACCATTTTATTAATACAGTCCAATATTACTTCCTGATGGGTTGAATGTCAGAATGAGAAAAATAAAGGAGTCAAAAATGACTCACTGCTGTGTGTAGGCTGCTGTGACTGTTAAGGGCTGAACTGAGCTGGAGGGAGCTGAGCTGCCCAGAGTCAGAGCAGTCTAATCAGACAACAAACCCAAATGAAAGGGACCATCAAGCCTTTTACCATAACATCAGCATTAGCAAAAAGGCAGAAGATGTGGTCCTCCAGTGTTTTGTTCCTCCCCGTGGACTGGCTTCCTGCAAGGGTCCGGGTGGGCACAGACTTGGGCATCGTCTCACTGCTCAGGGTGCCCCAAACAAAAGGGTTATATAATTTTATGGACCTGGGGATCTGGGAAAGGAGTAGGTTGGGCAAAGAGTGGAAAACTACTAAGTACTGAGTTGGGGGGGAAAGTATCTTTCAGGTCCCCCCCCCCCGTCCCCTCAATAAGGAGACCTTGGAAGAGACACCGGGGAAGGCCATAGCCAAGGGCCCTCTGAATGGAGACACTAGGGCTAGGAATGTGTATAAGCGCAGAGACCACCAGGGGAGGCTGAGTCCTGGGCTGCAACTCCCATCAGAGATGGCAATACACTGATATGTGAATGGCAGTTTTGGCCCAGGAATCCTGCCAGGTAAAGCTTTGTAATCGTCTATAGTGGGACCTGAAGGATCACACATAGGTTTGTGGCCAGGAGTCCAAATCCACATTAACAGAAACTGATATAAAGAGTATAAAGAGTTTTCAGAGAAGATGATGGTGTTCAGTTTTGGACATATTTTGCCTCCTTTCCTGAGTCAGTCAGCTTAAACTAAGACATGATGTAATAACAAACAAGCTCCAAATCCCAGTAGTTTGCAAAGATTAAAATTTACGTTTTCTGATACTACATATCCATTGCCAGTTGCCGGAATCTCTGCCTCATGGGTTTGTATTTGCTTGTTTTTGTGTTTGTTTTGCAACATGGTGGAAGTGGTGTGAGAAGGAAGAGAGACAAGCACAGCTCATTGCTGGTGCTTAAAGCTTCTCCCTGAAATTGTATCACTGAGGGTTCCTCCCAGGAGACAGAATCAGCAGGAGAGAGAGAGACAGAGTGGGGGAGGGAGGGGGAGAGAGAGAGAGAGAGAGAGAGAGATTGCACTGATTTGGCAAATCTGAAATCCACAGGGGAGGAGGGAGGCTGTCAGGAAGGGCAGCCTAAAAAAGCTGGAAGTTCCTGTCCAAAAGCTGACACTGCAGTCCTCAGGTAGAATTTCTTCTCCCTTACAGAAACCTTAGTTCTATTTTTAAGGACTTTTAACAAATTGGATCAAGTCCACCTAGATTATCAATGGCAATCTCCATCACATAACGTCAACTGATTTTAAATGTTAATCATAGCTACAAAATAACTTCACAGAATCACCTACAGTAATGTTTCATTGAATACTTGGGTACTGTAGCCTTGTCAAATTGTCCATATAGTGACACGTGTAACTTCTGCTCATATTTCATTGACCAAATCAGGTCACATGGCCACAGTGAAATGATTCAGAGTAGGGGTGTATAATCTTCTTGCAGGAAGGAACTACTGGGAAGTAGTATGTGACAGAGGGAAAGGGAATAATTTGAACTCTGACAAAATCTACCACCCTTTCCAGACTTATTTGTCTTTTGTTCCCTAGTTTGCCATTGCTCGCCTCATATTCAAATGGTATTTTTAGTACAAAAGGTCTAAGAAATATACTTTGCATACCATTATGGAATGACATGGATATCTTCCCCATTTAGTGAAGGTACTGTCGGTAGGTAAGCTAAATTAAACCTCAGCACCCAAACATCATGGCGAGACTCCCCACGGCAAGAACAATAAACCGAAAGCCAGTAAAGAAGACTCTGGTCCCTACACTGACGTCCAACATACAAGTTAAGTGTGGGCCATTTGAAGACCTAACCGTAGAAAAATTTGCAATTTTTAATATCTTTAACCAACGAAGACTGTTGCAATTGAAAGTGACAGAAAACCAAATCAAAACTGTATTGAATCAAAAATTGACTTAATTTTCTCCCCTAATTACGAAGGCCAGGTACGGGATTGGCTTCAGGCACAGCAGATCAGGGGCTCCCAATGGAGCAGTGTTGGACATATGAGAACTACTAATTTCAACTCTGTTGTCTTTCTTCTCAAACTCATTCTTCCTTGCATAGTGACAAGATGACCACAAAACCTCAGGTCTCACATCTTCGTAATCCCAAGCCCATCAGAAAGAGAAAGGACTTTTCCCCGCAATAGGCTGACAGTACTGACCCTGGCTCTTGCTGTCACAAATTGTGCTAGTTCATCACTCTGGCCAGGAAGACGGCTTTAGCCAATTAGCTCTCTTTTCTGGAGCTGAGGAGAGATAGACATGGCCATCAAAAACACTCGCACACGCATTGATAGTAGGGGCAAATTTCCAACCTCTTAAAAAATGTAGAATTTTCTATTAATGGTAAAAAGTGAATGTAGACTGTGAGTGTAAAGGCATATTATTTGGCAAAAATCACCAGATGTTCTTTGTCCATAAAATAAATGGTCTGTACTAGATTATTTCAAATATCTTTTCTACGTCAATGCTTTTCTCAAGTTCCTAAGTCATTTCATCCTGTGAGCCTCTGGATCCTCTTTACTAATAAGATGTATGAGGTGAAGACCCTGGTGAAATCAGGAACATTCCATAAACATAAAATATTACAATACAGTAAAAACAGCCACTCTGATTTTTTTTTTTTCCTCTCTCTCTTCCATTTAGAAGCTAAACTGCAAGTTTTCAATCATCTATGGATAAATTTGTCTTGAGTTTTATGGAAATACTATTAACTTCTTTACCCTACCTACTGGTTGATTTTATGGCTTTTTCTATATGGGAGTGTTGCTCTGTGGAATTTGTTAAAAATATGAATCAAAGATGCTATTAAATTTATGAAACCAATAAATACATAATATTGCTTAATTATAAAATTACCTATGATTCATGTTTTATATTTTAATTTTACTAGTTGTGATTTATGATTTAAAATGGACATTTAATATTTACATTCCTTCAATGCACATTTTAATATATTGTTACCATAAAATTTTCTCCTATAGTTAAAACATTATCTATTACTTTTTCAAGTCATCATCCTTATTTTTCAAGGGCTGACAATAACTAGCTTTCATTCCATTCTGCTTTGGCAATAGATAACACAGAAAAATAATTATCACTTTCAAAATAAAGGTACTAATTCTTGACCTATGTATTACATCCCTGAGTGCAAATATTTGTGCTCAATGAATCTTAAAAGATAGAATATTTAAATTTTCAAATAATGTGGTCCATTCTTATGACATTTAAAATTTAAACGGCAATTAAAATGGTTAACAGCAGACATGTCTGCACTATTGAGAAAGAATGAACATGTTACTATGAACCAAAAAGACCATGGGTTTATGGTGAATTTAAACTATTAAATTTACAAACTTAACCATTGTGTCTCAATCAAATTAACTGGTTACTAAATTAGACCTGCAAACCTTGACTATGAGATGAAGGCCTTACTATTAGCTACCTCAAGTTTCCTTTACTTATTTGTATCAAGGGTGACTAGTTATTAGGCTGGTGCAAAAGTCATTGCAGTTTTTGCAATTGTTCTTAACCTGATAAGCCGCAATGACTTTTGCTCCAACCTAATAGTTTTATGGTTTCTGGTTTGGGGTTTTTTTAGCCAAACCAGTTGGTTAATGATCCGTAAGGGAATCTAAGTAAGTCGTCCTCGTGATTTGATTTCTCCCTCCTGCCTTTGCAGTCTGTCTGAGCGGGTAGACATTGCCCTGAGGGACGGAGTATTTGACCACCCACGTTTCCTTTGCCCGTGTCCACGGATTGCCCATCTCTTGAACATTCCCAGTATTCATTTTTCTCACCAAACATATATTCAGCTTTATCTCTGGTTTACGCTTCCTATTCAGAGAGGGGTCAGCTCATGGTCTCCTGATGAGTGGTGACAGACCAGTTAAGGGATTAGAGTGTCATTCACTATGATAAGACACTGTTGCGGCAAGCAGGCAGGTAGATGAAATCATTTTTAGTGCTCCCGAGAGCAGGGGTCCTACAGAACTTCAGTCCTTTACAAATAGAGGAGATTCGTGTGGATTCATAAAATTTCAATTATAAGTATATCTCCCATGAAATGGTTTTACCGTATATCCATTTTATACATTAAGGAAACATTAACATACCCAGTCAATAGACAAAGGAGAGAAAGACATTTTTATAACATTGGAACAACCCATCAATAGTAAAATGATAACTTGAATGTTATGTCTTTCAGTTATCAATTATTGTAAATAAATTAAGCATTTTAATTTGAAGAATGCTAATTTTCAATAGTCAGTATCTGTTTTACAGAGAAATATCCTAGCCAGATAACTAAATTTCTAATTTTAGTCATCATTTAATATGATGGTAGATGCATATAATTTATGAGGACAATTATACTACTGAAATCTGGTGAAGGTCTATTTTCTAAGCCTGTGTTTTCCAATACGTGACTACTGAGTGCTTGAAATGTGGCTAGTCTAAACTGAGATGTGCTGTAAGTATAAAATATAGACCGGATTTACCAATACAGAAAAAAAATAATACCTCAATCATTTTTTACATTGACCACTGCTGAAAAAATAATGTTTTGGATAGTTTGGGTTAAATAAAATGTTATTATAATTAATTGCACCTCTTTCTCTTTAATCCTTTGTATTCAGCTGCAAGAACATTTTCCATGGCATGTAGGACTTACATTTCTATTGGACTGCTCTGTTCCAAGTATAGCGTTAGCACATTGAAAATTACTTTTTTTGCTCTCAAATCTCAGGCATGGTTCAGATAATTCATGGCCTTTGTATTAAAAAAATGTTCTCATATGGCTACAGCCATTAGAATGTGTTATCATAAAGAAAGAGAGAAATGAATTTTCCTCTATCGGACAATTTCATAACTGACACTGAAGTAACTATTCTCATGCATTAGGAATGTCTGGTGCAAAGTAAAATCCGAACAGTTGTACATTTTGTTATGATTCGTTTTGACATTCCCAATTACATTTTCCAAACTTTACCTACAATGTCCTCAGCAATCTTTTCAACCAGCTGAATAAATTTTGTTAAATTCAACCAAGCAACTGAACATGATTTATTTATTTTGCTGTTAACTCTAGTTTCTTTGGCATACCCAAAACTTGAACTTGCACCAAAGTCTGTTTTCTATCTCATTATTAAATAGTACAGAGCCATTAGGAACCCCTTTCAGAAACACTGGGATCCTGTTCCTTCCTGTAGTTAATAGAGTATGTGGAATTATTACTTTATGTTCAATAAGTATTGCCATGAAAACTGACGTTTTGTAAGTGCTGGTGAAATGAAGACACTTGCTGTTTCCATTATCAATGCCAGCTTTTTGTCTAATACTTAAGCGAGGCCAAACTCTTGAGGAAAATCAACGTTTTTTTCCTAAGTTCACTTGACAAAATTGTTTTAAAAAGCTAAACTTTTATCGGACTAAAGAGCAACTAAATGTGAAACAATCTGTTTCTATACTGAGACTTCTATCTAGATGGTGGTTATAGTACTCAGACACAGAATAACTTTTTTGAAATACCAAGTAAGGTAGCTAGGCGACCTGACAATCCATTGCATAAAATTTACAATCATAAATTATTTTTAATCACAGCCACTGTAAAAATCAAGAATCAAAATGAAAGATATTCATTATTAAAAAATGTGTTTTAACAGAGAGTAATGAGACTTTTGCCCAACCATATGAAACGAACTCGGGCACTTAACTTACCCAGTATTACTCCAGTTGAAGTTTCTTTAAATGTTCCTAAGAAGAAGGAAAAAAATAATAGTTTTAGAAAGATATTCTAGATAAGGCAAAGTAAATCTACTTATTTGTAAACTCTCATTCTCAAAAATGTTGTTATTATTATTATTGTTATTATTATTTTTACAATATCAATTCTATACTTTGAAGTCTATGTGTAAGAACCAAGATAGACTGTGTAATACTTTTAAATATTTTTACTTGTCACATCAGGAATTAGACTTAAAACAATCCTGTTTACAAAACTAATTCTTTGGAGAGTAATTTTTGAGTGTACCAATGAATTCTCTAAAACAATATTTTCTTTAAGTCATGAAGTTCAATGTAATAAATTAAACAATAGTTTACAGTAATAATAGAATACATATCCACCCATGTTATTATTATTAAACATAATCATTACTAAATAAAACAATTATTATCAAAATTGTTTGTCATGGAGGTAGGGCATATTATGGTAGAAATGTGTGTAAAGGCACCCTGGGAAAGATGTTAGTTTTTAATTATCTTGATATGAAACAGGACAGTCCTCATTCCCTTTTGTTAATTCCGATTGGTCACTCTCACACTGCATAGCCAATAAAAAGATCTCTAGGTCTGGAAGGAGGAGCCAGTGGTCTACTGGGCTGGACTCCCTTGTTGGTAATACTTACAGCTTTGCTGTCAAGTCAGTTCAGCTCCAGGCAGTTAGGAAGTTAGCTTTTACTGACTATTTACTGCACACTGAGTAAGACACACCATCCTGGAAAAACCTGGACCCCCCACAGAGCAGAGCAGAAAGCACCTGGGGCCAGCCAGGAAGCACAGAGAAACCAATTAGCTTAATAAGACAAGGTTTTCAGGAGAATGTTGCAGCTTGAGCCCCACTGTTCTGTCTTTCCTTTTATTATTTGGCCTTTTAAGGGATTTTTTTTTTTTTTTTTTAATGATAGAAGTCTGACTAATTCCATTTTTTTTAAAAAAATTATTCTATAGTTATTTCTTACTCTTTAAAGTATGTTGTCTCAAATTTCAATGTATTCTTGTATATTGTATGATACTGAAGTGCACTTTTAAAGAAAATCAGAGTCAGACTGTAGTTAAAGTGATAAAAACAGATGTTATTCAGAGTCTATTGCAGTAGGGGAGAAGAGACCTCATTATGGAACTGGGCTCCATTCCAGGAACAGCTGGAACAAGTGGAGACCTCCTGAGTGTGAGGGAGTCAATGGATGGAAACTGACAAAGAGGACACATCAAGGATAGGGGATTCCTGCTAAACCCATTTAACAGGATTTTCGCAAAAACTGGACTCTGCATACAGAGCAGGATGGAGGCCAAAGTTGAGAGCTCATCAAGAAGACAGATCAAAGAAGCCTGACTGAAGTTTGCTCAAGGAGTCTTTGTCAAAACGTATGCGGGTCTCTTTAAATAACTACATCTATGGAACAAAATAATGATCAATTTAATTCTAGTATTTTATACATAAGATTTGTAATAATCTTGAGATTATTTCACACAATATTTTTGTGTTTTCCCTTTCCCCTTTAAGTGTATGATTAATTCTGTCATCATTCATTTAATTGGATGTAATTAAGAATTTTCTACTTAGAAGTGTTTCAGAGAATACGAAAATAATATTTTTTTCCTAAGAACATTTCCTAGGAAACTGAAATAAAGAAACAGATAATATTTAACCTGGGTCCATAAGGAAAAACAGTACTACAGAGGAACAGAGAAGTAATGAACTGAATATTTGGAATAAAATACGGTTATCTAAAAACTTTTTTTGAAGGAGATTAATAGAAATGTTTTGACCATCTATAAAAGAAAGTGACATATGTATAACCAATTAAGTTAAACAATGATTCCTTTAAAATAAAAACCAAAATAAACAAAGTATAATTCACATTTGAGATAGTAAATAGGCTATAAACTATAGAAAACCTAATTTTAAGAGACCAAAAAGTAAGAAAACAGGAAAAAGGTGAAATAAAATGCTAAAACAAGTCATTGTATTTAATAATTTAGAAGCAGATATCCATGGATTAAAGGGAAAAAAACTATAGAGAAGAAATAATACTATAAAATAATAGACGTTTTCTAATCTAAAGTAAGGCTATGTCTGAAAACCAAGAGTGTTTAACATGCATTTTGAAAAATAGATAAGACACTCTCTATATTGGATATAGCATGGTGAAAATTTTATATTATGATTCTCAAGTCAAATATCACAAGTATTCGTGTTTATAAGAAAAAGACAGATCACCAACACATTAACAAAAATCTATATATTTTTAAATGTTTCCACTATACCCAATGCCAAAAGCAATAAAGCAAATTCCAAAGAATATTGAGAAATAAAAGATTCTGTGTCCAATTAACTTGTATTCCTTATTTTGAACGTAAAAGCAAGGCTTCTTTTTTCAGATAAACAATTATTCAAAATACTATTCTTTTAGACTTCTGGGACTTCCTCATTTCAATTTTTTTGGGTCTTCATTTACCCGTTTATTGCTCAGATTTAGTAATACTAGAGCTATGATCTTTCCAAAGCAAATCCTATCCTCTCATATCCCTGGATATAATATCCCAGTGACTTCACATTTTTCTTAGATACTGTTATCAGTGCCTACAATGTGCATAACCTGGCCCCCACCTGTCCAGCTACCTTCCCTGTACTTGCATCACTTGTTAGTCCTGCTCCTTTCTTTCTAAGCACCCCTCACATTCACCTAGTTAACTCCTACTCCTTTTTCAGAGAACGCGTGTTCATCTTTTGCCAGTTCCGTGATGTTTAATCACTACAGCTTTCCACCATATTCCAGGATCTATAAGGCTAGTTCCCTCCCCATCACTTTTGTTTTAATATTTGTATGTTATGTTCAGATAAAATTAAGAATTGTTTTATTAAAATCACAGAACCACAAAAAAATTGTATTTGGTTTGAGTTTGAGCATATTAATTTATTCAGTAATTTACATAGCGTATTTTTTAAAAAAGATATACCAAATCTTCTTATGAAAAAGAAAATATAGTTTTCCGTATTTTTCACATCTTTCCTTATGTTTCTTTTCACTTTTTATAGAATATATCCTAACTTGTTATTCTTTATTTAGGATAAGCTCTGATTTTTATATACCAATTTATAATCAGTAACCTTACTAAATGTTCTCATTGTATCATTTTTTTCATACAATTATTTTGTGCTATCTAGCTTTGCCATAATGTCATATTCAAACAAAAACTAACCTTAACTTCACTTTCCAAAGTTGGCATCTATTAAACTCATCTGAAAATTTTGCCTTTTGAGTTAATAACACAGTTGGCTTAATTTATAGGTTGCATAATATTAACCGACTCATGCATGGCTATTATTATAATATAATCTACATTATCATGGTATGTGGCCCTATTAACGTGCTATGGAATTCTGTTCATAAACTTTTATTAGGTAATTATCCAATGGTATTCATAAGTAATAATAACAGTCTCTTTAGATAGATAGATTTAGTAGACATTTCTCTCAATATTGTTGATGGTGTTGGAAGAAGGAAACTGGAAACTTTTCTCCTGTCTCTGAAATCTACTTCTTAAAGCTGTCAGATAACTCATCTGGTAAGCCACCTGGGTGTTTTGTTTCTTTGGCAAGTAGCTTAATGACATAGGCATCTAGGAAAAGAGAGAAGAGGACCCCAGAAAAGAGAGCTGATGCCCCCTAGAGTAAAAGCCAGAACGATGGTTAGGATAATTTACCCTCAGCTTCACCAGGGCTCACCAGCAGAGAAAAGCAGAAAAGAGAAGAAGGGTCAAGAAAAAGGGGACATTTCTTATTTGGGAAGGATATATACCCTCTCACTCACCCAGAAGCCTAGTCTCTTCTTAAGAACCTAACTCTGGAAATAAATTTAGAAAGTGGGCACCTGACTATATAGAATACATCTGGCAGCAGTAAGATTCACGTAATGGGGGCTGAAATCAAACAACTGACTACCATAGTATAAGATGGAAAATGATGTCCCTAGTAAAGGATGCCACACAATTAGTGTGCAAGATGGGAGTGGTCACAAGAGTTGTGAACCCTGTCCTCACATACCTTTATGATGTGGCCTTTGAAACCCTGAAGTTCTGTCCACCCTACATTAGGTCTCCTAACAGCCTGACAGTAATGGAAAATGTTGAGCAAGACCAGAGACCTCCTCTGTCAGCAGGGATATTAATTAGCATGGGCTTTCCAAGAATGGATAATAATTTTCAAGTTCAAAGGAGGCTGAGTTGAGTCCTGAGTCCACACAGTTGTTTCTCAGGAAGGTTCCTGACAAATATAAGTCTTCCTTACTGGCTATGATGTTTAATGATAAAACAACTCATAAAAGTGTAGATGTCCTGGATTGAATAGAAACTCAGGGAAAACCAATGCAGAGCTAACACTGCTTATTAGTTTTCCTACCAATACTCCATCTAGCCTACATCAAAATTACTATCAACAGCATGGTCATTCCTACCACCAGCAGAAACCAATCATCCAGGGCTTCTTTTAAGCATGAGTCTAAGATGAATAAGAGGGGCTAGAATAGACCCTAAGGGATAAAGGAGTCCCACATTGGATAATCTCTAGTAAATCAGTGGAATACTTACAATATTGAAAAGGGTGAGGTTACAATCCACAACAGGTGCCCCTCAGAGACAGCCCCACCTTTGTCATCTGCCATGCCCTTTGCCAGGGGTAGGGTCCCACTCTCATATAGGGATCCAGAGGTCTTTGAAGAGGACCCTTCTAGCAGATAATCACTCTTATACCACATTAACTGTAGTTTAGGCTCCAAAAATTTTACAGAAGAGAAGGGCCAAGTCAAAACTGACAAACTGATTTTGTTGGGCCTCCCCCTACAGTGGTAGAAGTCATTACGTATGACATAACAGTTGTGGATACCTGCAAAGGTCTTCTATTGGCTTGTCCAAGCAAGGTGCCAACCTCTGCTCATGTCACCCAGGGGTCAGCAAAATAGTTTTAAAGCCTTTGGGAGAGCCACAATTCTTATAAACAGATCAACACTCCCACTTAACCACAACACAAATGCTGTAATGAACAACACAAAATAACATAGCTCCTTTTTTTTTTTTTTTTTTTGGTGTGTTTTTTTTTCCTTTTTCCAATGCTATTATGCTACAGCAGTAGGTATCAAAGAAAGACGTGATGAACTTTTAAAACAAGGGCTATAGAGAGAACTTGAAGGTCACTGCTCCCTCAAATGGTGAAAAACACTGCTCACAAGTCTGACTACATTAAATCCATACACATGGCATAACGACACCATATTTAAATGGACAAAACATACGGAGACCACTGATAGAGATATTGCAACCTTTACTGACGCTCATACACACACCAGACACATCCAATTATCAGGTTTTACAGACATGGGAACCCGGGCATTGCTACCCAAAGTGAAGGAACAACCACCTGGTACTTTCACCTTCCCCTTTTCCCTTATAAACAACCCAGAGCCTCGCCACGTTGTCCTTGGTCCTCACAAGGCCCTATGTGAACCACAGACTCTGGGACCGTTCTCAGCCTGTATCCTCCCACCATCCAGCATAAGACGAACAAAGTTCTCACTGCTATCTGGCTTCCCGTGTACAGTTCACCGTTGTACAACATGGGTTTGAACTGCACAGGTCCACTTATATGCGGATGTTTTTCTCAATAAATATAGTTGGCATCTCTGTATTCCCTACCCCCAGCTTCGCATGTGCAGATTAACCAACCACAGATGGAAAACAGTACTTTTGATTCTCGGTTGGGAATCTGTGGATGCTTACAACAGACTGTATTCATTGTCCTCAGCCATGTTACATAAGGGACTTGAGCATCTGCAGATTTTGGTATCTGTGGGGGTTCTGAAACTAATCCTTGGGAATACAGAGTAATAATTGTAGTTAAGTTTTAGAAGAGTCAAGAGTTATAGTGGATTTTTGACGATAAGGGTGTCAGTTCATCTAACCCCCATTTTTCAAGGGTCAGTTGTACTTTCCTCAACTAAGGGAAATTTTTTGCAACAAACCTTTAATTAGTTCTAGCATCCAAGAAGTGGAATTAATCATCCCTGGACTAGGTAACAATATTTTGGGGAAAACCCAGAGACAATCAGATCCTATACTGCTGGCCACAGATGATCGCTGACTTACATCCCTGCTCTGTCACTGTGCCCCTTCCTTACCTGAGGACTTTTCATCCTCACCAGTGGCGACTAAACAGCTATTGGTGGATCACTCCTATCCTCGTAATCTACATCCTTCTGCTGACAAGGTACGACTGGAAACAACACCCTACATGCACACCACATGGAGACACAGAGCATGGGGCAGACTGGGTACCATGGGAACCACGCTGCTGGCTTTCGGGTTAGTCAACCCCACTAACATGATCGCATACATGAACCCTGAGGCTTGCACTCTTCCTCCTACAATTACCTTTACTAGCAACTCCTATTCCTGGAAAACCAGACTCTAAGATGCCACATGGGACTCCTCAATGATTTCTAGACCCTATTGGCTAACTTTTACTTCAAAGCACATACAATCCACTATTATTACCGAGTGCCATCAAATAAGCAATGGACCACTACCTACCGAGTCTCATAGAAGGAATGCCCAGAGATAATATGTATCTACTATTGTAATCAGGAGGCTCATGATGGGTACAATCAAGTTAAAAACGTAATCCAGAGTCAGTACCAATGAACCCTGTAAGATTACAGGGTAAAATTGTAGCTCTTCCCAATCCTTGGGATGATGATAAAAATAAACCCTGCTAACAACGGTCACCTTAACAAATATTGGCCTCTTTTGCTATTAATTATAACGATCTTTCTCACCCTCCAGTATAAACTTCATTTGTTTACACAGAAAGACAGTGCAGTAGCCAAATGGCCAATGGCACCTTCCCATGGACCTCCTCCCTCATTACTTATCAAGATATACCAGGAAGACAATGTATACAACGTAATATTACCTGGACCGAGGCATGTCCGAACAAATCAGGGACTACAATCATCTTGCGAATTCTTCCTCAAACTAACCTTCTCTCAATAGCAAGTGTGAAGTGTTCATTAACCCTCTGTGGGCATGAGCCCTAAGCCAGCTGCAACGCTGTCTGCCCACAGTAAAGAATCATAGCTCTCGGGTGTTACAGTTACAGCAAAGACAATTCTTATGAAAAATACATCTGATCGCATGGGGGACTCTGACAGCTCTCTGCATGGGAGTTTCTCTGCTCAAATTGACAACTACTTGCTTAAAGCTACCACAGAACTTGCCGGGTTTACCAAGACCACCACTAATAAGAATTTAGGAATAAACGAGGGAAATTGCCACCCAGTGTTATTCTTCTGGGCGATCCTTGAAAAATGCACACACCCCAACTTATAGGAAAGAGAAACAATAATGAAAAGCCCAGAGGTGACGCAAACCTGGGAAGTATACTGGTAACTATTTTCTAGACTCTATAAATGCAGAGAATGTATCGATTGCACATAAAAAACAAAGCTTCAATTTCTAAAATCTTCAATTTTCACTTGAAATTAAATTCCTATTTGAATCATCCAATATTATTTGGTATTGTACAAACTTAGCCTCTACTTTAAAGAGTCCACAGAAAGCTGTCTAAATATATGCTTAGTGTGAATCTCTGAGAACCATAGAGGAAACTGAGATAGGTAAGGAAGTTTTTGTCTTAAAAAGTATGCCCTATGTTTCATGTGTGTGAAAAGAAAAAGAGTCTACAATAAAACTCTACTTAATTTATATCGGTGAGTTGTGCAAGAGATAATCAGACACCTGGATTTCTTGTACACAGATCTCAACAAAAGTCATGCCAGGCATTGCAAAGTTTGGGGGTTCTTTGTAATGCAGCCACAATGACTGGAATACATGGGTTCTAAAGTGAAGTGAAATCTCCCTTCACACATAATAGCTGTGTACTGTGTAATTGCTTGAAATAAGTAACTGAAGTCCTCTGTGCTTTCGTAGAATCAGTACTTCCTTCATCTGGTTCCACATATAGGACATAGCAAGACTGACCAGTATTTGAATCTGTATTGATTAACAAAGTTCTCATTAGATCTAAGGTTCTCTTAGTTAACAAAGGCATTCTTATATGCATTTCCTTGGTCTTTCACATAACAAACTAAATATAGTCCCCTTCAATTAACTGATACGTTTTAAAGAATGAAAGAACTTCAGTGTGGTTTATCTATACTCTCACTTGGAAGACATCTAACTTTTCTCAAAAAATAAAAAAGAAAGAAAGAAAGAAAGAAAGAAAGAAAGAAAGAAAGAAAGAAAGAAAGAAAGAAAGAAAGAAAGAAAGAAAGAAAAAGAAAAGGGTACAATTAATCAGAAGCAAAGTGTACAATTTTTATAGAATTTTATCCATAACTGCATTCATAGGAATTTACACAATAGTTTTAGAAAAAAACAAAATAGTTCATTGTTAACTTTCATCAGGTTCATATTTTTTAAGAATCTCCAAAAAAATTTACATCCATTATTTTATTTGATCTCACAAAATATCTGTCATAAGTGATGAGAAACCCAATTTCACAGATAAGGGAAGAGAAACTATGGTTAAATGGCCTAGACAAGAGCACAATGTTAATGTGTAACAGAGTAGCAGTTATGAGTAAGATATGGTTGCCAGGATAACATGGTAATTCTAAAGTTTAGTGACTTCCTACTGAGTTGTAAATTCAGAATTCCAAAGGAGGTAACCATTGGGTCAGTTATTAACTCTCAAATAACTGCAAATTTCCATTTTTCCATCCTTCTCACTTTTACTGGAAGGACCAATGATATGAAACATGAAAAAAAGCAATTACAAAATGGTGGTAGGGGAACAATCAAAGCCATTTTGTGCTACTCCTATGATAAGGTAGGACAAAGGATACAATTTCACCTGAACATAGAGACAGATTTTCCAACAAGCATTATTACTGCACAGAATTGTAAAGATCAATTTTTTAAAGAAGCAAATTCAGAAAATATGTTTAGTCAAGGTTTCATGAGACTCTCTTCTGAAATCTATTGAATATATATCTTCTTTTTGTCTCAGAATATTTATATTCTCACCAATTTTAGGTTAACAGGTTTATGTCAGAGACTTGCCCAAAAGTGTATCATTAATAATAGGAATCATTTTAATACTAATTTAAATTAGATTAACATTATATACTACACATATGAACAAGCCCAGCAGTATATTGATGTACTATAAAGAATTATAAAAAATATGTGATACCCTTACTCTCCAATGTTCTGAGCGTTATTTATCGTTATTTTATAATAAACTAGGGAACCCTGTCATCTTTCACTTTGTTTAAATCTCAGAATTTCATCAGCAAAGTAAATCTACACACTTTAATTTACAACAGAACAAAACCGCTCTAAGATCTACCAACCCAGTGCATTAGACCCTTTTGCCTTTAAAGGGACAAGATTGAAATTTCCAGAGGCAGCCAATAAATGTCGTTTCCAGCCTGACACCTGTAATAACTCTCCAGGTTTTAGTTTAGAGACGAGTTTATCAGCTTGGCTTGCCATTCTTGAAAATAGGTTGTTAAAGTGAAAAATCTGAAGGAGCGTCATAGCCCCACTCCCCTCAACTGCCTTTATACTAACATGATCCTGTTTTAATTGAATGCCATCTTAAATTTCCCTTGTACATGATTTGTTCACAAAATTGCAATACTTTGTAGACAGCAAAGACAGCCAGACAGACAAGCCAGAGACCCGACCAAAGCAATTGAGACAGTTTTGTGTCACAATGAAATCGGGAGAAATTCCAGCTGGTGGAAAACCCATGAGACACATATACCTTAGAGGAGAAGTAGTTCCCCACTACTTCATAGGCTTCTGCACCGTACTGGGAGACACAACAAATTCAGACAAAAGGGAGCCAGACACACCATTCCTTGAGAGTGAGCTACAGAATGCCTATAATCTATAGTGCATCAGCTCAACAAACAAGTAGGCCATTAGGCCAAAAGTTGGAGTTAAGTGCCTACAGAACCGTAGATTTATGGATGGTGGGTTTAGCACTTGAAGGCATTTTACAAGACGCTGAAGTAGTAGAGGCCTAATGATGAGCCTTTAAAAAAACATCTTGGTGTTTTTTTTTTGTTTGTTTGTTTCTTTTTATGCTACCCAATATAAACAAAACAAAATAAAACAAACAAACAAACAAACAAACATATCAGAATAATTCAGTGGCGAGCCAGCCATGCTGACCATTTTCTAATACTCATGGGGGTTTTTTAGTCTTTGGCATAATTCGACTCATTGTGGTTGACTGGCAGCTATTTCAATTACGTGCCTTTGGAATCTTCTCAATTGCTCGCTAGGAGAGAGGACATTTAGAAACTGGGTTTCCAATTATACATCTAACAGTGCTTCGAAAACATGTACCATTCATTTAATTTCTATGAGGTCATTTTTTTTAAATGTATCAAATTAGAAGGATGAGCAAAATTAATTTTATTGTGCCTCCCATATCCATTAATGATGGATATGTGTGTATATATGTACACATTCACACACATACACACTACCCTATGAGTTAGCCTATAAAAATATTTCAAAAAGAAAATTAAAGAAATAGGCTTTGCTTCAACATATTTCTATTTTTAAAAATAGCAAAAGTTAAACTAGGATTGAATCATGAAAAAAGATGATTGGAAAAGCTGGGCAAAGCTAACAAGGAAATAGAAAGAAAATTTGTCAGCTGCATTACACGGATGCCTTCTTTAAAAACACAGGATAAAAGAAACTAAAACATTTCAAATGTGTGTCTTTTAGATTGTCATTGTTACTTAAGGTTATGAGTGATTATCTAGACTATATAATTTTTCAGGAAAAAAAGAATGAATCTGGCATTTGGTGCCTTATTCATATTTTAGATTGTACTTCTTCAAATTAAAAATCAAAGAAGGAGTAGACACTAAAAGCTTGTTAGATTTTCACCTGGGCCCTCCTGTTACATACGGTGATGGAGCATAAATGTAATACTTGCTGACTTTGTCTTCCACGGGCATATTACAGATTAAAGTTCTTTTCACTTTAATGTTTATAGTAGGACACACATGTAAAGACAGGATAAAGATAGTAAGAAAGAAAATTAAATTAGATACCTTTCTTTTTAAACCCCAGTAGAGTATTTTCAAATAAAATTTCTCCAAAAATAATGAAAAGACTTACATATGCACATATACTAGGATACTGAATATAAATACAATTTTGCAAAATGCACTATATGATCCCGTTCTATGCAAAAGTGTGAACTTTTTTGTACTGTTTCCATCAGTCAGAATGTTAACATGTTTATCACAAGACCCTTTGAGGTTCAAGGCCATTGGCTGACTGAGGAGCTTCCTCAGGGTTCCCATCTACTCAACTACTCCATGGTGTCAGCGAACAAGGTGGAGTCACTGCAGCTTGGCCTAACTGGAGACAACGCTGGACTTTTCCAATCTGGGACATAAAGAGTTAAATGAAGAGACTTCTAGAAATTGTATGACTGCTTTCTTTCCTCTAGGCCCAGGGCTCTTTTAAGTAAAGACAATAACCAACCTACTTAGAAACAGAGAAATAAGCTTAACACGTACTTGAAATATTTCCTATTTATGAGTGAATGCCTTAAACTTAGTCTTTGGAGCCTTTCTCAGATTCCAGTTCTGGTCACCGAATACAAGAGGCATCTATGTGCCTAAAGTAAATATCTATGCACACATGATTTTTAAAAAGAAAATGATAACCTGCTAAGGAGACGGCTGACATATGTACTGAAAAGGCGAACTTGAATACTGTAAGTGACTAACATCTCACATAGTCCCACTGGCTTGGGAGGAGGCACATCTCTCCTTTAGGGAATTTTATAAGACTAAAACTGAAGAATAAATAACAGACAAGATTTTCATTCTTGAATTCTTGTGGTACCTCTAATAACAATTAAGCATATTTTGAATTATGCGACATTACATACAAGGGTTCAGTTGGCCACATAAGCCACTTGTTTTTATTACAACAACCTTGTGTGGAGTTATAATCTCATAAAGTAAAATGGCTTGTTCATTATCATTCATCATTCAGAACCATTTCAACTGACCATTGTCTAGAAGATGAACAGATGGAAGAGGAACGATGAGATTTGGAATTAAAACCATATTAAAATCTTAGGACAACAATAACTGTTTCCACAGGAGCGACAGAGAAGTAGAGACAATTGTAAATGGCATGTCTGAGTATGAATTCCCTATAATGTATCCTTTGTTTGTGGGTTGTACCCTGAAGAACTTGAGGTCATTTTGGATGCAGTCATATCTCTCTGAGGCTCTGCTTTCTCTCTGTAAAATGAGGAGATTAACCTCTACAATATCTAAGATCTATTCTAGTCCTGACATCCTGGTCTAGAATCCAAATACACAATCCGAAAAGCAAATATGCTTTCTACGCTTGGAGAAAACATGACCTTCATTTCTGTGCATGTGAAAATATCTGTTATGTCCAAAAAATGATATTGAGATTTGTCTTCCCAGAGCTATCTCCTAAAGGAAAGGAATAAGTATGAATCAGCCAGCGCATGATCTTTCCCCAAATTCTGAACCTAATTCCCATCGGTAATTTCTTCATCTCTGCAGTCCTTTCTGAAGAGTTATTTAACTGGATGGATAGTCCTTGCTCTAATTTTTCTCATTGCAGTTACAGATTTCTAACACCTTAGTGAAAATTTTAGCGTCTGCATGAGGAATACTGTGTTTCTTTCTTGGCAAACACGTACATGAAAAGTCTGCTAAAATGAAAACATCAAAAATCAAAAGAGCAAATCTGTGCATTTATCTCAATTAAAAATTTTCAATTTGTTTCACATACAGAATAACCACCCTTCAGATAAAATACCTTTCAAGTAGAAAAAAAATGTTTTATAGGAACAAAAGGCACACTTAAATATTCTAACGCTTCTATTAATATTATTTATGTTTCACAGGTTTTAACACAGAAAACTTCTGGATGTGTTTTCATTAAAGTAAGCATTAGTATATACCAGACATTACAGGTAGAAATTCCTTAGAGTATTCATAATATAGAATTCATGGATATTAAAACATTTAAAAGTTAATAAGCTAGGCAGTCTGTGTTGATTGAACATCCCTTTACTTTACTCTAATACATTTATTTTGGTAAGTTTTTTCTATTAGTTTTTTTTTTTTCTTTCTCTCTTTTAAGTGAATAAATAAACCAAGGAACTCAGTGTACTATGTGTTATCTGAAGGCAGAATTTTCAGGTTCTTTAATAGATACTTTTTGTAAACGTGAAGTACATTTTCACATTCGCTTCAATATTTTCGCTGTGGACAAATGGTACGATTTTTATTGTCTTCTGAATTGAGCCTGAATTTACTTGTTCATTTCTAAAGTATTAACTTTCATTAAGGCACAAGCCTGACCAGAGTGTGGGGTAGTAGACTATTAGGAAGATGTTTTAATAGAAGCAGAAGGGTTTCAATTCAGTATGTTCTCTTCCAAAAGGTGGTAAGTTTCCCTTTAAAATTTGAGACTCATTCTAACTGAAAGTATTTTTTTTTTCAGTATTTTATATATCAAGTGTCTTGTTTGAACACTATTCTCCTATTGGATAGGCATTTCATTAAGTCAGTTAAGTGGTTTGTTGTGCTGAGGTTGATTTATTGGAAACAATATTTCTTTCAATAGAAATACAAATCAAATTTTTTCATGATTATAAGACAAATAAGATTCAATAAACAGATATTCAAGAAATGCATATCAAACTGTCTATGGAACTGATAAATCTGCTATGTAAAATAAATGCAGCTATCTCTTTATTGAAGCATTTCCTTTTATTGCAGGCATATTGACTAATCCCTTTCTATTTCCTCTTGGATCCTCACAGCCCTTTGTGCTTGTCCCAAAATTGTTAAGTGCATGTTGGCAGACATCCATCGGCTCTTTCTGGCCTCCCTGTAATGGTTCTGGAAGGCTACATCTAGACTCGAGGCAGAAATTAATTTTACCTTTTGAAAGAAGGGTGATGCTATAACCACAGAACACCACTTCAGATATCTTTATAGGATAGGAATCATTTTCAATCAAAACAAATGTGACTATTTTCAATGTACTCACCCCGCCTGGGCCATTACCAAGGAGATTTTCTTTCACTGTCTGCTATAAAGGACATTTACGAATGATATCTGAGGACGAGCCCCAACATTTTCTAAAGAACATTATAGCGCCTGTGATTTTTTAATTTACTGGTGGAAGGAGAATTTAAAAAGGGCAGCCCTTGTGGAAAATTTGTGAATTAAGTGGTTTGACTTTTGTTTTTGTTTTTGTTTTTTTTTTTGGTTCCAATGAAGTCTTCCTCTACTAATTCCTATACGGAACCTTTCCACAGAACTCTGGTCTCCTCTGGGAACTTTCATCATTGAAATATCTGCTTCATTAGGCTAGCAGATAATGTCTTAAGGTAATACCCTCCAGGAAAATCTGTATGTTGGAGAATATAACACTAACGACACTAACTTTGACCTTGTGATATGTTGGCAACACATCTTTTCTTGTGAAAATTTCCCACTAACCACTTATTTTGAGGTACACCTCCTGGCTGGCTAAATTTAGGGCTGGAAAAACAACAATAAATATTTGTGAATTAAATGTGTTTTAAACTCAAAACAGTATCATTTTATTACCTCCCCTTATATTAAAACCCTTTGTTTTTAATGAATCTTTTGGGTAGAAAAACATAGGTGAATTACCGATTTCTGATGATACACACACACACACACACACACACACAGAGACATTGCACCAGAAATAAATAATGTTAGTATGCATACATGTTTTTGTGTATATACATATATATTTATGCATATTATCTGCATATGTATACATACAAAATTCATGAATATATGTACACAATATATACATATCCAAATATATGTAATATATACATTTATAAAATTAAAAAATATATGTGTGTGGGTGTGTGTGTGTGTACGTATATATATTTCTGAATTTTTGGTCTTATTTCCTTTAAACGTACAAGTGTGATATGTAAAGAGTGGTCCATCTACTAATCCATCTATTGGTCCAAATCATTTTTTTTTTCTAGTTTCCAAGTATCCCATCTGACCTTAGTGACAACTCATTTTAAAAAATGATGAGCATTATGCTGTGTTTCTTATTAGAAGTATGGATTCAAGAAGCATATTACAAAGGATGAAAAATGTAACTACATGTTGCAATCTATTTCTTATGTAGGTCATTCTCTTTGATCCTCACTTGAAAGCATTACCATTTCCAGAAGATGTTACAAAAAAAAAAATAAAAAGCAATTACCACCACATCTCAGTTAGAGGAGCTTATAGTATTAATGGTTCATCACATTTTTCACTCTTCCTCTTTTCCTGTCTGAAAAACAGTGTTACATGGTTTCAGGCCAAGAAGTTGAGATTTCACTTTTCCATTAGGATATTTTTCTTTAGCCTTAAA
Source organism: Rhinolophus sinicus (assembly GCF_057876585.1). NCBI lineage: Eukaryota > Metazoa > Chordata > Mammalia > Chiroptera > Rhinolophidae > Rhinolophus > Rhinolophus sinicus. Next base: position 124,396,428 of record NC_142515.1, read on the forward strand.
AAAACTCAACACGCGAGTAGTGCTTTTTAAAAGAGTCATAAAAAATAAAGGAAAAATGTTCATCCTTCTACTGAACAATGAACTATAGTTAGGTGATGCTGTCTTTTAATACCATCACTGAATATTAAAAAGACAGTACTGCTTTAGTGAAATACTTTCCATTATCCACAATAGTTTTTCAATAAAAAAGTTTTGTGAAATTTGAAATTCAGCACTTTAGACTATACGAACACTACAGACTTTCTTTTGATAATCTTAGCGTTCAAAAGAATTTTTACTAAATTTTAGTAATTTATTCCCTCAGTGAGGTAACACCTCATTATTAATATTATAGCAATAAGAAGCAGGACAGCAATGATAAGAATTTCCAAAGTCACCTTAGTAGAAGAATTGCAATTGAAAGTTTGTTTCTTGAAACACAAACCTCTAAAAGAGACTACTTAATCCCATGAATATTGAATCACTTGCTTGGAATACCTGAAATTGGGAGCACAATTTCATTAAATGCCTGATTATGATGGATTTTGTATTTAACACGGTCTTTTTTAGGGTCTTATTGTTTCATTTAGCAATCTAATAAATATCTTAAAATCCCATTGTTCTTAATCCCTTTAAAGTGAATCATAAAAAGGAAAACAAAAGAGATTTGAGAGATTATACCTCTTGGCCCAGATCACCTTCTATTTCTAATATCCAACTATTCAATTTTATTTTGTAACAGCCATGAATTAACTACAAATATAGTCTGCATATAGAATGAGTCATAAGCAATTCATATTTTAAGCTGGGTTATGTTAACTGTTTTAAACACATTATTTTCACTATGTTACATTAAACGTCAAAACTATTCATGCATAAGTATTATTATTCTCATTTACAAATGACAAAGTTGATATTCACAAAATACCCCCCCCCCCAATTTACATGAGTAGTCACTGCCAAATCCTGGATTTGAAGAGATGTATTTGACATCAAAGCTTGAGGTGTTAATAGGTGGGTTAAATTATCCCCCAATGACCTCATATAGGTAAAGAATCTGTAACACCAGATATCACAATAAACCAATGGCCAATCCTCCGTGTCAGAGGCAGGAACAGACTCATCACCTTTCAGAGTGCATCTTCTTACCAGAAAGTGAGTCAGAGAAGGAAGCCAAAAACCTCTATAAATCTTTCATGGAAGCCAAAGAGAGATGCCTTTCATTGACCACCCACTCTGTTGGGACCCGTCGATATTCTGTAAATCAGTAAAATATGTTTTAAAATATTTTTAGGAAGGAGCCACTTATCAAAATCATATAACTACAGATTCAGGCATCAAAAGGGCCTGGATGGAAAATTTGTAAAGTTTCCAAGAGGGTCACTATATATCCCTAAATGAACCCAAGTCTGCTACTGCCCAAATTAATTGATGAGAAGGGGAAAGGGTGTTGAGAAATGTTTGCCTACTCAGAGCTCCATAACTCAATATTGGAAACAAGACCCAAGCATATTACATGTGGATACATGAAGCTTGGTGTAATAATATGTTAAAAATGTGAAAAGAAGTATCCCATTTTTATACCCTTGGGGAGATTAACGTTGATCTATATTTTATAGCACCTCAAGTTGGAATGACTTATGGTTAGTAGAAAAAACTATCTTTAGTTCAAAAGCGGGGTCCATTGAACTTAAACTTTACACGTGAATACAACTTAGGGGAAACAGTCATTTTTGTAGCCTATTGATTAAATCAAAGAATCTATGAAACAGTAAGTAAGAAAAAAGAATTTTAGAAGGCCTTCTGGTTTCACACAAATTTGAGTCTGGTGACATTTTTTTTTTTTTTTATCAACATGGAGATTAATAATCTTATTACTCAGGAGTGATGGCCACGCAAAACCGTGAGCAATCTTAAAGGACACTCAAAGGTCGGCAACATTTTCCTTCCTAAATGTCCTTTTCTTCATGCTTGCATCAGAAACTTCCCATTTCACAGATCAACTTGCATCCTGATTTGTCCTGTATATAAATGTGTTTCATCTCTTCTAATTTCATTTTCTAGAGAGTAAAAATTCCAAGCCTCCAGCCAGAAACCATAAAGTATAAATCTGCATGAAAACCATGAACCCAAATGGCTGAGAATTTTTTTTTTAATCACAAAGAGTTAATACAGTTATGTTTAAGCCTCATAATAGCTGAGGGACAGGTTTATATGCACTTACTATAATATTACTAAAAAATCATAAAACTTAAAATAAATGCCTTAAAGTGAGGACAGGCATATCGAACATTTTATAGATTCCTGCAAATTTATATCCTTTTTGACCCACACATTCCCATTACATCCTAACTTTTTTTTTTATCTCATTAACTCACATCTTGGGGGAAGGCATCTATAGATTTACGAATTATAATCGAATCTAAAATGTCCACACTGCTTTGAAATCACTTGTCCTTTATTCTCTCTCCGATATGAGGAGGGGACAGATCGCTAGAGAATTCTTCCTTCAGAGTTAACATCATCCTTTTATGCTTTTGCATTTTAGATTTTTTTCTTTTTCATTCTCTCTCATAGAATCTTCTTCTATACACAGAGTTTTCCAAGTTTATGTTTCCTAAGATTCCTATGTTTGCTGGAATTAGAAAATTTTCCTTTCCCTCCAGGGTGGTGGCTTCACGTATCTCAAAATCCTTATTGGCACACTGGCAAAATTGCATTCCATTTTCATTTTTAAATATAAATCACCACAAAATGTCCAACAAGAACCTAAAACTAAATATTCAAAACTGTACACCTGTTTCCTACGCATGTGTGTCCTAGATCAATTCCCATATGATTCACTTGACCAAGTTAAAAATTTCGGAATTATCTTTGACTCCAACATCTCAATAATCCAATCAGAGACTGTTGAATCTGGTTCCAAAATGCCTTTAGAGTATATTTTTATCTGTATCCCTATTGCTACTGCACAGGGCAAACCTTTCCTATACGTAATCTAGGACGCTGCCAATAACTAGCTGTGGGCAAGTAACTTTTCAGAGTATCTATTTTCTCACCTCTAAAATGGGTACATAGTAGTGTCTACCACATAAAGTAGTTTATTGTGAGAAGTAAATGGGATAGTGCCTATAAGGCATTTAAATCAATGTCTAGCTTCAATAAATTATAACTGTAACATTTCTTCCAAATTATGCCATAGGGCTGTGGCTAAATCATAGCTTTTCCAATTGCCTAACATTTAATTTCGTGTTAGACCCGAAGTAGGATATTCTTGACATCGGTGAGATTCCCAGTCTAACACTGAAAGCAGGATTCACAAGAGGAGGAGCTGAGGGTTACTATATGTCTGCCTGGATACTTGAATAGAGGAGATGAAATAAGGTGGAGTAACGGTTATCTAAAATAGAGAGACATGAATTCAAGTTTATTTACAACAAGGCAGCAGGTAGTCGGTCGTCTCTGAAGGTTGTTTCCTCACATCATAAAAACAAACTTAGTTTAGGTCTTAGCAAATTTTCTGAAGGAGCAAAGCATCTTCATTCTGCTATTCACTTGCTCTCAATATAATTAACGGTCCTAAATTCTTACAGCTTAAGGACAACTACATTTTTTTTCAATTATGTGATCAGTAGCCTTTCTAGTCAAAAACTCCCATTATAAAGTTTACCTTCTGCTGTATAATCTCATTTTTTGAAGTCTCCCACTCAGATCTTCCGATCTTCTTGAGATTTTTCATATTCCCTTTTCCATCAAATCTGGCACCCTAGTGGCCAGGTTCAGATTCCCACTCTGCAACCTATTAGTTGTGTGACTGTGATCAAGTTACTTAATTTCCTTATGCCTCAGGTCCACGGATTGAAGAATTAACATTCTTAAACTGTTCACGCTATCCAACGTGAACTACAGATTCAATGCAATTCCTATCCAAATCCCAACAGCATTTTTCACAGAACTAGAAAAAGAAGTTTAAAAATGTGTATGGAACCACAAAAGACCCCAAGTAGTCAAAGCAATCTTGAGAAAGTATGGTGCTGACATAAAAGGGAACACTTGTACATGGTTGGTGGACATGTAACCGGGTACAGCCACTAAGAAAACTGTATGGAGGTTCCTCGCGTAATTAAAAGTAGAACTAGCAGATGATCCCGTAATCCTACTTCTGGACATATATCCCAAAGAAATGAAATTAGTATCTCAAAGAGATTTCTGCACTGCCCTCTTATTCACAACTGCTAAGATATGGAAACAACCTAAGTGTCTGTCAATAGATGAAGGGATAAAGAAAATATCACACACACAAACAGAGGAATATCTTTCAGCCTCAAAAAGGAAAGAAATCTTGTCATTTGTGACAACCTAGATGAAACTGGAGGTCATTATCTAAGTGATTGTTATAAGCCAGACGCAGGAAGACAAATTCTGTATGGTATTACTTATATGTGGAATCTAAAAATAAATGTGAAATTCGTAGAAACACAAGGAAAAAGTGGTGGTCCATGGTAGGCAACAGGTGGGGAAAATGCGGAGATGTTGTTAAAGGGCTATAAAATTTCAAATATAAGATGAATAGGGTCTGAGGATCTAATGTATTATATAACACAGTAGCTGTAGTTAATAACACTGTATTGTATAATTGAAATTTATTAGGAGAATAGAACTGACATGTTCTGACCACAAAAAACAAAACAAAACTAACAATGTGAGTTATTATAGTATAAATAAAACTGGGGGATCCTTTCACAAACTATATTATTTCATCCTTATATACTTTCAGTAATATAATTTTACTTGTCAGTTATACATCAATAAACCTGTAAAAAATATTCGTACTGAAAAAAATAAAAACAACGGATAATAAAAGTTCATGTAATTTTCCTAAGACACATTTTACAGATTGGTAGAGACCAAAAGAAAAAGGAATAGCCACAGCAGTTGAAAAGTTTTAGTTTGTAACAGTTCTAATTACAAGCTGATTTCTTCCTTAGAACCATTTTACCTGGTGTTAAACGTATTTGCATGTACTACTAGGCATAGAGAGGGCCATTCGTCTTAGGGCCACCTTAGTTTTATTTACTATATTTTTCACTATCACTTTAAAGTCCTCAAAGTTACATTAATGGACTGAAAGAGTTAATGCACCCCTCTATCCACTACTCTACTACCAAGGAGGGACAGTGATGAAAGAATGATTCTAACTTATGCAAAATTCTCCCTCATCTGTGGTTTGTAGTATTACAGATTATCCATTCACAATATCATTTGTCAACATGCTATTATAATAAAGAGACCTAGTAATATATCATAGCTTCAAGTTATGTCAGCATTTTAAAATACAACAAAAACCTTTGGTTGTTTTTCACCCACATTTATCATCTCTTTTTGTTCGTGAATATTTTCTTGATAAATAATGGTTGGATATAAATGAAACTGTATAATCACACAGACTTACATTTTACGTGCATATAATAATTGATAAGAATAACATAATGTCTCAGATGAAGTCTATAAAAGAAACTGTGCTTCTCCATTCACTAGTCACAATAAACATTGCTAGATCTATTTCTAACACATCTGTGCAACTAATCAACAGCCTTCAGGCTAAAGCTGCTAGTATACAATGTCTTCCCTGCTGAAAAGTGGCAAATTGTCTTCTGTTAATGATTAAAAATATTTTCTTGCTTCTGTGCAGGAATAATCTAGATCTCTTTCAAGTTATTAGTCACTTCATTTGGAAAACGTATAAAATGAGTACCTCGACACTACTTCTCTGTTGTTGTTTAAATTGCTGTACAAACACTTGTTAAGGAATAGTAACCCAAAACAACAACAACAGCAGAAACAAAAAGAAGAATTGCATTTCTAATTTTAAAATACAATATATCAATACCCAAAATGGAACCAACACAGATTACATAATGAAAAACATTAATGAAAGACAATATTTTTCAAATACTAATTGCTTTAGGCTTTTAGCTCAGTTGGAAAGAATGGGGTACTAATGAGCTTTTGATCCCCATAAGGGTAAATTAAATTTACACAGAGAAATCTCTGATCCCTTGCCACAGATTACACCTTGTAATCTCAGCTGGTGACCCAGTAAATGCATTCAGCTAATCACCAGGGGTCTTGATGCTGGAGGGTGGATACTTATTATAAATTCATCACTAAAAAATTTAAAACAACTTGAAGTTTTCTGACCCACAGTGGGTAAATCATATGATTTTCATATACAAAAGACGGGTTAGAAAAAAATAAATGTTTGACAAAACACAGCAATCAAGGTAACTGAAATTTGGCTTCGTGGTAAACACAATAAAAATCAGTTATGTCTTCAGATTAATAGCCTATCCAGAGCTATTCTACCTTAAAAAAGCAAATCTATTCTAAAATTGAAAAATATCAAATTATATCTAGTGTAAATATTCAATGACTATTCAGAACCTACTGGCGTTTATAGCTGTGCATGTGCTAACAAACCAGTTGCTTTATAAATGATGTGTACAAGGTAGATACGTAAGTGGTCCATGCTGATAGTATGGACTTGCTTTGTTTAACATAACTAAAATTTCAAATGTATGTAAAAAGAAAAAGTAAAAAGTAAGCATGTATTATGGGGCAATTATTGAACACCTATTAAGTTCAAAAAAACTCTTAACCTTAAAATAAGTGGAAACTTTGGGTTTTCTAGTGATACTGTTTTAAATTGTCATTTAAAATTACAAGTCTTATTTTAAATGTAATGATCTGTGTTCTTTTTAGTCATATAAAGGTTTTATCTCAACAGAAGTGCTTCTTTCATTTACTTGATAAGAATACGCGTATACTCACAGATTAAATTAGGAAGCTTGATGGCTTCTTTTACTCGTAATGGATAACGTCAAGGTCCCAATAAGCAAATATAGAGGTGCAATTCAGAATCTCAATTTTCATGACTGGAAACATATACAAAAAGTTTTGTAGCTTGCCCCCCAAATTTTCACCTCTTACGTAGAGGTGAAATTCAATCCAACATCTGACCAAAGTGAAAGCTTGTACTCTTCCCAGGATATCTCTCTGTCTCTAGGGTTTCCCATAGGGAATTCCTGGTCATGTAGCTCCAGCAGTGTAGCAAACAGTTATCAGTGTGAGCTCTGTTTCTTTTTGTTTTTGTTTGTTTGTTTGGTTTGGTTTTACGTATAAAGATCTAGACAGGATTCCAGCTGTACCATTCACCCACCGTGGGACTTTGAAGAAGCTATTTTTCCCCCTCAGTTTCTTCATTAGTAAAATGGTAACAGTGACCACCACTCAGAGTGGCTGGAAGGGTTCACATTACATAGTGCCTGTGAAGTATTGAGCACAATGGCTATTTCATATTATGAACACAATAATGTTAGCTGCAACTATCATCATCCATGCGAGTTTTGGGCAAATCATTTTACCTCCCTCTAGATTTTGATGTCCTTATTAATACACCGAATTAGTTAATTGTGCTCCGCCACAAACCTTTTATTGTTTTCTATAAAAATAATAGCAGGCATTAATATTGTGATAATCATGTAAATTAACATTTTGATATTTCTTTATGGAACTACATTCAGTACAAAACAATCTGTCTTATATCTTCAACTGGAGGACAGATCTTATATTACACAATGAACTTGGCTTTTGAAAAGATGTCAGAGAAGAAACCAGCTTAGCTATTTCTGCAATTGGTACATAATATATTCGATAAGAGAAATAATCAGACTCTTATATATAATCATTTTATTTAAAGTTAATCGGTACTTAATAGAGATTATAAGTACTAAAGAGACAGAAGTCCTATTTCAAACATAGAGACTCATAAAATATTTGATGGGAAAAAAAGACATACACGATACAGAGATTATCACTATGACCCATCAGTAGACTGGTGTATTCATTACTTGACACCAAAAGCCTCTGCCTTGTGATGCTTCTCCAGCCACATTGCAAAGATCTTTGCTGGAAGATGTTGGATAATCTCCCACTTTAAGGCCTTTGCATGTGCAAGTCTCTGCCTAAACACATCTTACTCCCTGTGTCCTTCAAGTCTTTGAGGGAAATAAAGCTCTGAAGATCCTTCACTGCACATCCCATTTACAAGGTCAACTGCTTTCCCAACTGAGGCACTCTTTATTGCCTTTCATCCTTCACATCTTCACTGCTTTTAAAATCCTTAACAAAATTTTGTAACAGTTATCACTATTTAACATGCCATGTATTTTACTTATATATGTTGCTTATTGCCTATTTCCTTCCCTTAGAACGTAATCTAAGGATGTTCTTTTCTGTTTTTTACTTCCACTGCAACAAGGCAGTGCTTAGAACAATACCTAGCATATAATATATAAGGCCCTCAGTAAATATGTTGAAGGGGTAAATAAAAGATCTCTGAAGTTTTGCAAAAAAAAAAAGAGAAATTTTATAGTAAGCACAATCTCTAAGCAGTCGTCCTAGGTGGCTATGGTACAAACACAGAAAAGGAATATACTGTTCACTCTATATACTCTTTTTCCACCTTTTGGGTGAACACATTCAGTTTTATGCATTCATGTTCAAATATAATTATATAGAGAAAGGATGTCTCATAGAAACACTAAATATTGGATGTGATGGAAACAAATGAATCAGCTGACCACAAATTAACTCCCATCTGTCTTCTAGGACCACTAGATTTTCCGGAATGTTTATTATAAAAATAATTTTATTTTGTTTATTTTATGGTTTCTCTCTCTTTGTAAGTGACTGTTACTCAAATGGTGAACAAAGAAAATTGTTTACTTTAATTCTTTTGGGTCCTTGGGAAAAAAGGCACTTTCTCTGCAATTCTTTCTACATGCTTTGGCGGCCTTTTTGATATAAACAAGTTCAGTTGTTATTCCCCAAGTGAGTTGGGAAAATGAGCTTCTGTTCACACCTACATCTTTTACCTTAAGATAAGTTCTCCTGTATACCAAGAAAACATCCCTTTCAATTATATCCAGGCCACAAGATACAAGAAATACCAAGTTCATATCAAATGTATCAAAAAGTATTACAGTGGGACTCAAAGTCTTTTCCCAAATCTCTGTGAATCATGCTCAGTATGGTTGCTACTAGTCACATGTAGCTTTTTAAATTAAAATTAATTAAAATTAAATAAAATAAAAGATTCCATTTTCAGTTCCTCTAGCCACATTCCAAACTCTCACTATCCAATACACATAGCTAATGACTGCCACAGGGGATAGCACAGAGATGTGACACTTTCATCACGACAGCTCTGCAAGAATGGTTTTGTCCTGCCCCACCTGAGGCTAAGGCAAAAAAGACAGCAGAGATATAGCAAATAGAAGTACATCAAACACATGGTAATGGCGTTTTCAAGGCAAGAAGGATTCCTTTAAAGCATGCCCAGGCCATTCGTTGCTCTAATATTACAGGACGTGAAGCATCCAGCAAGGTACTTGCACATATTGGGCTTAAGTAGGTTTTCAATCACTGTATGTTGAAAGAATTAACTAATTATTATTTCATGACTCCTTAACTTGTACAGATCACTATTTGAGATGAATATATATATATATATATATATATATATATATATATATATATAAATATTTGAAAAAATATATAGAATATGTATTTATTCTACCAGAAATTAATATTTTGCAGCAATTATTTTATTCTCTGGTTTTAGGCTATCACTTGAGAAAAAAAATGTTGAATCAGAATTATATGGCTCAACATAATTATGCAACTATTTCAATCAAGAGAGAATCCTATTATGTTCCTATTATGTTGGTTGTAATTTAGAACATGCAAACATTAGCAAATTAAAATGTTTGTTCATCCTGGATCCTTTCACTTCCTCATATGTAAGAGCCTTCCTAATGGTTCCCTGCACCCCTTCCCTTCAGATATGTCACTCCCATTCCTCCTTTAGAACTTAGATCTAATGCATCCTCTCAAGGAGCTGACATCTCCTGACCTTGTATTTCAATAAGGCCCCATATAAAATACTTCGATAGCACTGTTGTCTTGACCTTCATATGTGAATTTGTACTCAAATTCTTATATGTGTTACTTGATGAAAAGGCCATCCTTTCCACTAGAGAGTGAGCTTCATTAGGGCTGGGACCACGGCTGTTTTCCTCATATCTCCGTCACTTAGTACTTGGTGCATATCCAGTACTGTATAAAATAAGTGAATGCCACCCATGCTCCTTCAGAACAGTCTTCGTTTTCTACTCTCCTGGTTCACTGAAATTCACTGAGATGTGACAACAGTCTAAGTGAGTGGGTGGGAAAAGAGGCCACTTCCTTTGGCTCATTGCCTTAAATACTTCTCTTGTCACAGCAGATTCTGATCTCCTCCTGTTAAAGATTAACACCACACTGTCACCATGCTGTAGTGGTGAGTATGGACATGTGGGAGTGAGAACATGTCTGTTCTCCCTTATGTTACTCTCGCCCTGCGTGACTCTAGGAACTGATCTTCTGTTTCCTAATCTGTGAAATGGGAATAGAACCACCTGTCACACTTCACTCACACTTTTACAGTTTCTGCGAGGGTCACATGTAATGACTTATATAAAAATGTTTTTTGAAATCCAAATTATCATCCAAAACTTGAGAGGATACTTAAGCTTCTAAGTGGTATGGTTCTTATGTTTTCCTCATTCTCTGCCAAAATTCACATTTTTTTCTACTTCAGTGACTTTCCTTTTTTCTGCTTCAAACACAGAGAACTCTTCCTCTCCTTTCCTGCTCTGTTTGATACTCCATCTGTCTACCATTCCATTTTCGCTCACCACTTCACTGCCAACTTACTGCCTTCTTTCCTAATCAGGTAATTTATCTGTAAAGCCCTGTAGTCTGGCCTCTTTCTATCACTTTATAAAATCTGTTCTCAAGTGTCCCTCACGCCATACCTTGTGGCCATTTCACCATGTTGGTTCTACCTAAAACCTAATTCACCAAGTCAGCAGTTTCTCGCAATTGCTGAACACCCCAAAACAGTGCTTATACAGTAAATCTATATTTACACCTCAGTATTGTTTTAAAAGAATTATATTCAGTATTGTTTGGTATTATTTCTCAGTTCCTATGTAAAACAATTAGGTTGTTTCTTCTTGTATGAAATGAAATACACGATGCTTGACAAAAAATTATCAAGTAACTAATTAATGGACTTTGAGATAGCTCTTCTGTGACCAGAATGGTGTGTGTGACTTATTTGCTAGGAAAATAGTAACCATCATCACCACCAACAACAACAAAAGCTGACTAGAATCTAATTCTTAAAATCAAATAAACTCAATATCACCTTTCTCCCCCAAGCAAACTGACTCTCCTACAGATGTGGTTATAAATATAAATTGACTCATAGTCAAATGATGGACATGAACAGAAATAATGAACATGTTTATCAACTGACTATGTACCACTTTACATGTTTTGTCTTTTTTGTTTTTTCTTAGAAATGGACTGTTGTGCATATGTATATGTGGTGAGGCTGGAAATTGTACCTCTACCTTTGTGGTCTTTAAGCAAGTCAATCACTAGTAACAAAAAAATACTTACTGACCACCTCCATACCAGTCACCATTCAAAGTGTTTATATTCACTGATGAACTAAAATACCTGAATCTACCTTCTTAGAGATATCTGTCTGGATAGATAATAAACAAGTAAATAAATATACAGAATTTAAATACAACTATTCAAGTAAAAGAAATGGTAATTGCTATGAAGAAAACAGACCAGATGTGATGATAGAAAATACCATGTGACTTACCTAGAGTCGGTCACATACATGGGAAACCAATAAGGGGGCAGATTGAGTAGACCGAATACAAGATGGCGGTAGTATGAACGGAGGGCAGAAGAAATGGAAACTACTGACCTATATGAGATATAGTTAGGGAGTAGAAACAATGGCTTTTCCAGAAGGATTATAAACATGAGGTAAAGGAAAGATGAGAGTTAAGGATGACTAATGGTTTCTGCTTTGATTAACTGTGGACACTGGCCCCATGTATTAGAATGGACATGGTATGGACTGGAGGTGAATAAAATTTTTGTTTTAGGTACTTAAAGATGACTAAAATATTGACGTAGAAATGTCAAATGATAGTTGACTATGTGATTTTAGAGCAGGGGTAGGCAAAATTTCTATATCAAGGGACAGCTAATAAATAATTTTGGCTTTTCTCTGTTGCAACTATTCAGCATGCTCTTGCAGCAGGGAGCACCTGTAGAACATATATAAACAAATAAACATACCCAGATTCCAATACAACTTCATCTGTGGACACTGTAACTTGAATTTAATATCATTTTCATGTGTCATGAAATATTATTCATCTTTCGATTGCTTCCAACCATTTCAATATATAAAAACTGTTTCATATTCTGGGCAAAAGCATGCCATGGGCTGTATTCGACAGCCCATTTTTGGGGGCATGAACTAGTTGAATCCAAAGAAATCAGATGATAATTAAAGTCATAAAAATGAATAAAATTGCATAAGGAAAGAGGTGTGGAAGAATATAAAAGATGATTCAGATATAAGGCCTGGGAAATTCTAAGAGTTAAAGATCATGCAAAGAAAGACGACACTCTTTGGAAGACTGAAAAGGAACAGGCAAAAAGGCAGAAAGAAACCAAAGACATTATATATGGAACCATGAGAGAGAGAGTGAAAAGGTAATCCTGCCAGCTGCCAGCTGGGCGCTGGCCATGGTGTTTCCCTGTTGAATGGGAACAATTTCACAGAACACCAGGTCACTATGGAACTATGATGGAGGAAAGTATGAAGAAGAGGACTCTGTTACTCTGTCTGAACACCGACAAAAGTAAGGGCACTATGAACACTACACATGTTCCCAAACTAAACTGCTCCCGACCAACACAAGCGGCTGCTGCTTCTTTACTAATTATAAGTTTAGCCTCACTGTTCCTTCTGCCTGCTAAATAAGAACTATTAAGATACAGGGCCCTAGATTCCCATTGCTTTCTGAGTTCACAACACATTCCACTTCCTTGGACTTTCCTCCAAATCACCTACCACAAGCCCACAACCTGTAACAAGAACTTCCTAACGCACTGTTGTTAAAACGCCCGATGCTTCCCTGTGGTGCGCAGTCTCCCTTCTCTGTTCAAAGTGCTCAGAAGCCCAACTTGTTCAACTACAGGTGTGTTTCTAGTGGTTTTTGAATAATGGACATCAACAAAGAGGATGTTTCAGTGAAGGACTGTTAACCACATCAAATGCTGATGAGAAGTGAAATAAGATCGGGGCGAAAATGTGATCCCTGGATTTATTTAGGTGAAAATAGTACATTTAACAATGACAACAAAAGTCCCTCTGAGCCCTGAAGCAAACGCCATACTGTAACACGATCTTGTGTAAATGCTGTGTGTGAAAATAAAACATCACACACAGATAAGCAAGCAAGTACATGAGTTTGACTCTGAAGTCCAAAAATGGATACATATCACCAATGGCTGTCTTTATGCGCTTTAATTATAGCCTGGTCTTTAATTTCTATTCCTAAAATACTTTATAGGTATTGCCTAATGTGGTACTGAATTAAATAAGATCTTAAATAAAATCTCTTCTGAGGATGATGACATTTTAAGCATTTCTATCCCAGGAATGTAACCATAGTGATTTTAGGTGGGAAATATTTCAGAAATTATATATTTCACAGGGCAATATTTCTGCAATACCAAAAGACTTTTACAGGGAGAAAATAAATGCAGTTAATTATTTTCCAATTATCCTGATGTATTTCATGGGAAAAACAATACATGGGTAAAATAATTGATTTATCTGGAGGTCCCAGATAACTATCACAACAGCGCAACATATTGTATTTCATTGACATAATCAAAATATCAGCATAGTTCTTCTTCATGTAAAAAATACACTCTAGGCCTTAGGAATCTAAATCTATTAAAAGGAATTTTGCTTCTCTTGGTTTTTCTTTGACGTTCAATATTAGAGAATATTATTCTTCCATGAAATCACTTCTCTGGTAATCAGGATAGACTATCAGAGCTCTTTTGCGATAGGCCAGAAAAAAAGGAGCAAACTGTTTTAAGATTCAAACCAGGCTCTTTGCTTTCTCTAGAATGCACTTAAATTTCTCACTGCTGTAATTCAGCCTGTTTCCTTTTTTTCCTAACATAGTTAAAACTATTGCTGCTAGTCATCAAACCTATGGTGAAAATCTTAAGCAGGATTGCTTTTGCTGTATTTCACATCTTCAAAGCAGGGCTGCAGCCTCTTTTGAGATACATGTTAATTAGATAGACTTAAGGGTGGTACTTTAAAAGGCTCCAAGAATCTTTATCCTCAATACTAGACTCCGTCACCACCTTTTCCATATTCCTTCTATGTCATTCTAAGGAATTAAAACCTGTCACTATTCTACCAAAATATAAGCCATAGAATTGATGTACTCCATACAAGAAGAAAATTCCAGAATGCAGAAACTCTGCCTTTATTGCTTCCCTCCCCAAAATCAACTACTTTGGAATAAGTGACGCCCGGAAATACTTCTCACCGCACTGAACAGTGGCAATCGCACTGTTCTGTGGAATGAAAGAAACCTGTTGCTTAGCATATCGGTACACTAATATCGCCTTCCTTGGAGGAGATTTCATTCCCCAATTAGTTTCTGTTTTGTAGCTGATTCTTATCATTTGTCAGATTTTCCTGTGCCCACCTTTAGTCTGATACCCAGACAATACCAAGTCCAGTTAACTCAGAATCTCTGGTGGTGAGATGCAAGTACCAGTATTTTTAAAGCTCCCCAGGTAATTCCGATATGCAGCCAAGATTGGGGACTTCTGGTTACTGTGATTGCTGATCATTGTAACCTTGAGTACTGTGTTTCAAATAATTACTCTGTATGCACCATGTACAAAACATATCTTCACAGCATCCGTAGAAGGCAGTGTTATTGCACACATTCTATTGACAAAGAATAACACTTCTAAGTTAAGAGCTTGCAAAGACCACCAAAGAGTGGCCGGGAAGAGCCAGCACGCAGGGCAGTGCTCTCTGTACAACCCAGCTGCCTTGTGGTAGGACTACAAGACTGTTCCTATGTCTTCTTAGCCTTAAGGGTCACGTGTTCTCATATCGCGGCGTTTCATTAACCTTCGAGCCCTTTACCCCATCGCAGCTTTCCACACACTTACGCCTCAGAATTAAACTCCACCTCACCATCCCCAAAACCTTCCTCTTCCTTCTTGTACTGAGTCAAGTACACTTGCACATGTTGTGCGTTTCATATACTTATCATTTTAACCTATAAACAAATAAATTGACTTCACTGTCTACCACAGCTAATTGTGAGCCTATCAAGGGTGTGAATGGGTCACATCTGTTTCTGAATCTCCAGGGACTAACAATAAATCAATATTTGTCAAATGTACACCAGTTGGGAAAAATCTTTGTCTCAAATGTAGAGGCAGAGACATTCTAAAACCTTTGATTTCTTAAGCATTGTTCTTTCATGAATCCATATGTTTTTCAATCATCCAACTCTATATTAGAGTTCTAAAATGTGGGTGTGTGCGTGTATGCTGGATATACAAACATCAATAATTGTCACTGTGTGTGTAGTCATTTACTTGTTCAGCATTTTCTGAGCTTCCTAAACACTACCTGCAGTCAATAGATGTTGCTAGGTCATAAGGTGTGAGAGCGTGGTCCTGACTCTGAGCTAGATTCCTGCTGTACAGGAGTGCAAACTCGGCCACTGAGAGAGATCCGCAACCTATTTTGAAGTAAGCAGCAAACTCAGAGTCCCTCCATCATAGTAACATTCTGCCAGGTGCAGGTATCTATTCACCACACTTGGTAATTCCATGGAGCATTGTTTATGGTTACGTTACTAAGAACATTTCCCTAAAGATTTTCTCTTAATGGATCAGGCAATTTCATGCAAGCAGCCTCCAGAACGCTTTGCGGACATTTATTTGTCTGCCCATTCTTGTCCCAGCCCTTTGTGTGGCTGCTACCAGCAGCCTCCTTCCAATAGTGTCAAATTGCATGGCGACTTGTGAGGCACAAATAAGTTTGGATACGAAGACCAACACATTTATTTTCCCATCTAGTCTCATGTTGTACCATTGGAACCCAGGTCTCTAGAGATGAGGTATATTTTATTTTCCCTTCTCTTTTGATTAGGGTGATAGGCGATACAGAAGATTCAAATCTTTACTGGGCAGTGCAGCTTCTAAAGTGTCTCCCACATTAAATTACCAAGTAAAACCAATAGCTTTCTATCCTCAAGAAGTAACTATTTGACCTGAACGTGCAGCTTGCAGGCCACTCACACAAAGTCATCGTAGAGTGGATTTCACTCAAACGGAATTGCTTCCCAACTCAAGCTGCTAGTTAGCATATACAATGCTCAGCATCCCTTAAGAATATGCATCAAAGAAAACAATGTTAAAAATGAGCAAAGTAAGTGAAGATATATTTTACCATAGGGTACTTTCAAAACGAATGGAGCCACGGCTCACCGTGCTCCTCATGAAACCGATGCCTTAAATATCGATTTCCTAATCACTGCCATTGTAAGACAGCATTCTAGCTTTTTTTTCCCTCTGTCATAAATTCGACTTTAAACAGAGTAAGAAGCTTTTAGCAAGAAAATTTTACATCTGTTTATGCCTGAAATTAAAACTACAAGAATTGAAAGGATGAAAAAATAACCAAGGGGGTTTTCAAAAATTTAAAACTCCATCATGCATAAATGGAGCTCATCAGAGAAAGTAATCTCCCTGCAGAAAACACTCCATCTTTTGTTTTATGTAAGTTATCAGCATGAATATTTTATTCTCAATGAAACTGCTTTTTCAACCCTTTGCACTTCACAGTTTTCACTTGGTGTCTCAAATAAATGGGCTTCCGTCCTTCCATCCCGCTGTAGTATTCAGGTCAGTTGCAATAAAATACTGTCTTCGCCTGGCACAAGTGTTAATTACAGATGGTGCTTTACTAATTCAGTATTTTTCATTCTTAGCCCTATTGTGTACTGAAGTCCAGAAACACTAACCACTTAAATTTTCCCACAATAAACACAAAATGATTTGATCCAAGGTGCAGTGTAATATCTAAGGGATCTATGAAATTAGAAAGCAGATCTTGGCTTAGTTTTATTCTTGATCCACATAACAAAATAAAAGTTCTAGGGAATGACAACTGTAGTAAGTGCCATTAACTAGAACCAGTCCAGTCAATCCAACTGTTTCCGGTCGATCAGACAGTTTCACCCACAGGTTATAATCCCAAAGGTTACAATCTTTGGATCAATTTGCGTACTTCTGTGCTTTGATGGATGGTTCTTCTGTCTCCTCACCTAATGGCTTAAGTACTACTCAGGTCACTTACTGTATCTTCTTGCTCTGCCATGACCTTTGATAGTTACATTATAATGTATAGAATTTCAGAGAAATGCAATTCATTTGTAGATATATCAAAATAATATACTACTATTGTATAAAGCTTTCAATCAGAATTAAAATTCACTGATTTTTTTTAAACTAGCAAAAAACTAAAGCTACTATTCTTACCTTCTTTGAGTCTAAGAGATTGGATTAAGAAATTAGTTTTAATGTAAACTGCAAATACATTTATACACTTAAGCTTTTGAATAGTAATGTAGAAGTTCACCCTCTATGTTTCCAGATGCTTGGCTAAGTAAGCTGTCAGTTAGATTTTGCTTTCTATAGTTCAACTGAGAAATAATCTTGTAAAGTTTCGAGTTCTTAAACCCTTCTAATTTATAAACAGGAATGTTTTTTTGCATTGGTGATAATTACCTTATATACTACATCATAGCATTCAAATCCTCATACAACCATTTAACATCTCACTTGCATAGCTGAAGAGGGCATTCATAATTCTTTTGATATTTTTAAAATTACTCTGATTATAGTAGATGCTGATAGGACCCACGCTGAATATTCAGGAAATAATTTTCTTCAAAGGAGTGTAATGAAAATGGAAAACACTACACTCTATCTCCCACATAACTTCATATATCTTGTATCTTATAACCATCTTAAATCCAAAAATAAAACATTGGAAAATAATAAATAGGAAAACATCAATCATAGCTGACCTTGCTAGATTCGCTTAGTTTTAAATACGGCCCTGTAAACAGGGCAAATAGTCAGTGATCATAAACTATGTCAAGGCTGAGTTTTGACGAATCTGACTTTGAGCTTCCTTCACTCTCTGGTTTCAGTACAGCACTGCCCTTTAAAAATGCAACAATAAATCAGTAGCATTCTCTGCACTGTAATGTAAAAAATGACAAAAACTACAGCATAACTCACATAAATAGAATGTTATGCTAATACTCAAATCTCTCACTCAAGGCAATAGAATTTAATTTTGAAGAAAGGCAGTTACTCATCCTTTCAATTCAGCACATTTCCAAAAAACCAAAAAATAGTGATTAAACTACATTGCCCCTATTTTATCCTGATGACCTGCTATTATAAATATTTCTCACCACTTCCTGGCTGCATCATTCAAAATATAAGAGCATTTAATGTGAAGAAATAATTTTTATAAGTAATTAGATGTTTCCGAATGTTATTCATAGGCCCATTAAAATAAATTATGATGATAAGACCTATAGTTATTCAATCTTTAAATATAAGATGTGTATTCAAGACACTTCATTTTAAATTTTTTTAGGAACAGCTCATATGAGGTTTTCGTTCAGGGTAAGAATGGCGAGTTACTAAAATGTTTAAAATAGAACAATAATTGCGATTTAAGAACTTAATAAAAACTTATTTGAATCACCAAAGGCACTCCAAATTAATTATAACACAGACCATGTGTAACAAGTTTTACTGAGATAAAATGGGTTTGAATGCTAAGGTGTTCTCACCAAAAAAAAAAAAAAAAGACTAAACATTGTAAACCTGTGGGAGTAACGGTATTTCTTATGAAGATGCATTTTATCAGGATGATTTAAATTTCAGCAAATACAATTTCAGTGATACCATTTGATCAGACATAAAGGATTATAAAATAATTTCTTAAAATTTGCTTGATTCTTAGTTGGACTACTAACGAGACTCTACAAACGTTTGGCTACTAATCAAGTAGTTGAATATAATATGTTCCTCAAACTAAATGGAGCTAAAACACTTCTATTTGAAAATTTTCATGGACATCAGAGTGTGGGAATGAAAGATATAGTCAGGTAAGGACGTACCAAAAAAGAAGGGACGTTCTGGGCATGACAGCCAGGGAGCAGGTCATGGCCAGTCCCATGGGCGCACGGCATGTGTAGTTGCACAGCACCCCATGCTTAGAAGGGCCCTGCACTTGGTGTAATTTTCTGCTGCCACCTTTGTGAAATTATGAATAATTTCTGAATAAGGGGTCTATATTTTGGTTTTGCACTGGCCCCTATTCCTGGAAGACCCTAGAGAAAAATGCATTTCCTTTGTAAAGGGAACAGTCAGGATGGAGGAGGAGAGTCTGAAGAACAGCCTAGTAAGAGCTCTGGAAACAAGAACAGGAAGCTTTCATGAAAGAGGAGAAGGCCACTTAGATACCGGGAAACAAAAGCAAAACAGGAGGATTGATTGCTGAGATTTCTTAAAATGGTTGTTATAAAAATTATCATTTTAGGTAAGTATAGGATTAATGAGAAATGAACGGGTGAGGAGACGGTTACTGTTTTTCCTCCAAAGTTTTAAGATATATTTATAAAATAAGTGGTATTTCAAGAAAAGTCTAACATTTTGCAGTAGCTGCAAGGTAACATTAATTAACAGAAACATGCCATTCATATTAGCAGATAATATGTTCTACCAAGTACAAAGAAAAAAAATCTCTATATATAATTATATATCTATATATCTATATCTATATCTATCTATCTGTATCTCTATGTAAATATATTTAAACACAAAGAAAATATATATAGCTATTTGATAGATTTATTTGGCATCTTGAAAATCTTTAATAAAGCCCCAATAGATAATATTACTTCGAATTTTAAAATGCAACCTTGAGATAGTGTCTTTAGTTTTTCTTTGATTTTCTGTAACCAAACATGACTGTAAAATTTTACTCAATTCCTTGCAGATTTTTACATATACTGTAAATTCATATACGCTTTTTATTTCTGATAAACTCAGAAAATCTTATAAAAGTCCATTTCATAAAATCACAGCAGTTGCTGCATCCACCATTTTCACAAAAATATTAGTATATACATCTTAAAATCATTATCTACTGGGAACACCACTCCTATTAACTTGGATTTATGGGAAACAAAAAGTAGACTCGCGTAGGGCAAAATTATTTATACGAACAATTTTTTTTTCTTAAAATTACTCACTGCTTTATTATAAAAGAACCATTTGTTATGTAACAGCACATGTTGGAAATGAATGTGATTATAATTTTATTCTAAACAATGAATCAATTGATCCTACATTAAAGTAAATTGTTCATATAACAGAGTTTATGTTATTTTTATTAGACTAATTTCCATTTACAAATACATAGTATTCAGATTAAACCTCCTATTCAAGATAACAAAAAGAAAAACATGAGCTAGAATAAGAAATGACACTGCATGTTAAGCCTAGAAATCCACCTATATTTATGTATGTAGATATGGTTTAACTGTTAAATAAAAATTCCACAGAAGATATAACCACTCCTATTATTCTTAGTCCCTGCCCAAAATATATGGCACAGGATGCT
Source organism: Rhinolophus sinicus (assembly GCF_057876585.1). Taxonomy (NCBI): domain Eukaryota; kingdom Metazoa; phylum Chordata; class Mammalia; order Chiroptera; family Rhinolophidae; genus Rhinolophus; species Rhinolophus sinicus. Next base: position 124,417,165 of record NC_142515.1, read on the forward strand.
GAGTTATAAAAGGAAGACAGGAAACCCAGGAATTGTGTATTCCCTGAAAAAAACCTGCAATTAATAATGGCAGATTAAGTAAAAAAATTTCCACAGTAAAAAGGTTGTTTACTGGATAGATGGGAGGATGGATGGGTTGGTGGATGGATGGATGAATGGATGGATGGATGGATGGATGGATGGATGGATGGATGGATGGATGGACGGATGATCACATGGAATAGTTACACTGCTCTAAAAGTCCTATGTGCTCCACCAATTCATTTTACACTCCCCTCTAGCCTTTGGCAACCACTGATCTTTGTACTATCTCCTCAGTTTTCTATTTTCTAGAATGCCATGTAGTTGGAATCATATGGTATGAAAACTGTTCAGATTGTCTTCTTTCAATTAGCAATATGCATTTAATTTTCCTACATGTCTTCTTATAGCTTGATAGTTCATTTCTTTTTAGTACTGCATAATCCTCCATTGTCTAGATGCACCAGTTTATTTACCCATTCACCTACTAAAGGGCATCTTGGTTGCCTGCATCTTGGTTGTGGCAATTATAAATAAAGCCACTGTAAACATCCACTTGCAAGTTTTTGTGTGGATACAAGTTCTCAGCTCCTTTAGATAAATAGCAAAGCATGTATGATGGTTGATTTTTTTTAATGTGTCAATCTGACTGGGCTAATGGATGCCCAGATAGCTGTAAAAACTAAAATATACATTAAATACAACTTAAATATGCATGAATTTGGGGCGTTTCTGTGAGCATGTCTCTAGAGATTAGTATTTGACTCTGTAGACTGAGTGAAGAATGTTTTCACCAATGCAGGTGGACATCATTCGATTCCTTGAGGGTCTGAGTAGAACAAAAAGGAGGACAAAGGGCAAATTCTCTCCACTTAAGCTGAAACATCCATCTTCTGCCCTAAGACTTTGGAGCTCCTGATAATGAGGCCTTTGCACTTGAATTACACCACCAGCTTTCCCTGTTCTCAGCTTGCGAACTGCAGATCCTGGGCATTTTGGGCTGGGTATTTTAGCCACTTTCTAAAATAAATCTCCTCTTATGGATCTCTATCTCTATTTTCATAATCTCTGTATCTACCTATATGTATATATATATATATATATATATATATATATATATATATATATATATATATCTGTATCTATTTTCTATTAGTTCTGTTTCTCTGGAGAATCCTGATTGATATACAGTATGATTGATGAATCATATGGTAAGAGAATGTTCAGATTCATAAGAAAATTCCAAACTGTTTTCCAAAGTGGCTGTGCCATTTTATACTCTTACCAGCAATGCATGAGAGTTCCTCCTGTTCTACATCCTCACTAGCATTTGGTGGTGTCAGTGTTTTGGATTTTGGCCCTTTTGATAGGTGTGCAGTGGTATCTGATTGTTGTTTTAATTTGTATTTCCCTGATGATATATGATAGGGAACAATTTCTCATGTGCTTACTTGCCATCTGTGTATCTTTGGCGAGGTGTCTGTGAAGGTCTTTTGCCCATTTTTTAAATCAGGTTGGTCGTGTTCTTATTGTTGAGTTTTAAGAGCTTTTTATATATTTTGGATAACCGTTCTTTATTAGATGTGCATTTTGAAAATGTTTTCTTCCAGTCTGTGACTTGTCTTCTCATTCTCTCGATGTTTTTTGCACAGCAAAAGTTTTTAATTTTAATGCAACCCTGCTTATCAATTATTTTTTTAATGGATTGATTGTGCCTTTTGTGTTGTATCTAAACTGTCATTCCCATACCCAAGGTAATCTAGGTTTTCTCCTATGTTATCTTGTAGGAGTTTATAGTTTTGCATTTTATATTTTAAATCTGTGACCCATCCATCTTGAGGGTTTCTTTTTTTTTTGCAAAGAGTGTAAAATCTGTGTCTACATTCTTTTTTGTTTGTTTGTTTTTTGCATGTGGATGTTCAGTTGTTCCAGCACCATTTGCTGTAAAGAGTATTTTTACTCCATTACATTGCCTTATCTTCCTTGTCAAAAACTAATTGACTATATTTCTCTGGATCTATTTCTGGGCTCTCTATTCTGTTCTACTGATCTAGTTGTCCATTCTTTCACCAATAGCACACTCTCTTGATTACTGTAGTTTATAGTAAGTCAGGATGTCGGGAGTGGCAGTCCTCCAAAAATGGATTTTAATAAGACAGAAAATAAATGGGGGCATTTAAATACTAGAATTAATTCCAATTTGATATGTGGAAAAATATAGTATTAAAAAATAGCCTCATTTTATGTGCATATTCAAACTACCCTGAAATAAGTAAAAATTTGGGATATTTTAGACATAAGTAACTAAATTTCAATGATGCTACTTAGATAGCTACATTATCAGAAAGAACTACAATTGCTAGAGCTTGCATCCATTTTCCTATGCAGAAATAAAACAACCCTTGTGATACTGATCACAAGAATATTTTTATAAAAGAAGATAAAACATGCTTAAAAGTCTTGAAAGTGCTTCGAGCTATCTGAAAGGTTTGAGACACGTGTTTGTATCTCTATAAGCTCCTCTCCCTCCTGAATGACTATGATATTATTTTCATTACTTCTTCAAGTGCTGTTCCAGGACTCGCTCTCTGGGTCACTTCACCATCACTCTGATAACTCCGTTGCCGGAAATTACTCCTTATGTCTGGTGCTCCAGCAGTAATGATTGAATAGCTCACATAATTCAAAATCATGAATTTCAATATGTTATTTTGGACTCTATCCATGTGCAGAAACTTAAATGAGTGACACCAAAAATATCTTTATTTATAATAAATTGCTTTATCCAGTAAGGTCAAATTACTCTCCTTGTGACATTATCTTCAACACACTTAAATAAATCATGGATGACCTTTTTTTCTTTTCTTTTTTTTTTTTTTTCCCTTTCCTCCATTTATCTGATTAAGGTCATATCTCATTTTTAAAAATCATGTTTCAGAAGTTTTATGAACACATCTATATCAAACAGATTTTGCCAAAGTTGAACCACCCCTAAAAATAAGCATGAAAGCAAAGAATACTAATGACTACTTTAATAGATAATAATCAGAGTAAAAATATGTATGCCCTTGTGATGTTAAAATCCCAGGAAAATCTCCCTTCCTCTTGGTTTGGATGTGTTAGAAGACCAGAAATTTTCTCCTTATGATACAAAATCTCTTAAGTGCTTTGCAATGGGATATATAAAAATATCAATTCCCCAAATACAGAAAAAATAATTCAGATGATCACAAGCTCCAGCAATCTTTCTTTTATTATAGCCTTGATAATCAGATCAGTGTCTCAATAGAACTTCATTGACAGTCTTTTTTTGTAGTTTTTGCTCCAGAAAATAGTATCCCCCAAAATCCCCTGGTATTATTTGCCATCATCTTGACATATTGCTACTTCTACAGGTTAGAAATACTTGCATCATTGACATATATTTCCATAGATTGCTAGCCTATTTCACTTGACATTGTAACATCAAGTTTATGGATTTATATTATAAAAATTTCACGAGAATGTCAATGACACAAAATCCCATTACAGTGAAGGGGAATTAGTGATATTAGAAAAACATTGTGAAAAGTGACTGGGATATCTCATTTCTGGGAACTTTGTTTCATTAAAATGGAAAACCTTTTGATGTAATTGCTTAAATAAATTTCTATGTGACTTTTTCCTTTGTATAGTATTACCATAAAAGATTTAAAAAAAAAAGATAAAAGAAACTAAGAAAATAGGTTGAACTAAAAAAATTGGACAGTTTTTGTTTCACTACTGTAATGTGTTTCACTCAATTAATGGCAAGGCCGGGAAAGAGGAGGGAGGCAGGGAAGCCTCACTCACTTGTCACTTACTATTCCAGCTTACAACTCCACAGCCTGAGTGGGGAAAATCTGGTAGGGATTAAGTCAGAGTATTGAAAACTAAAGCCAAATACTATTTCTGGTATTAATAAATTAGAATTCACCAGGTTGATATAAAAGCTGCAGGGGGATAAAAGTCCAAGACTTCAAATTTCACAGTAGATAAAAGGGTCCTTTCCTTTTCTTTATGTTTTCATCCTCTTTTATTTTAATTTTATTGTGAGGTATGACATCCTGTCCCATCCCTTGGTTACACTATGGGACAAGTAATTAAGTGACATCTACAGGGATAGCTTCTGCTGCCGTTATTCTCACTCACAGCGGGAAGGAAAATGAGGTGGGTGCTTTCAGTTGACGGGGCAGAACTATGAATCTTTCAGATGTCCCCAATTGGGTATGCTGTTAGCCAAGTCACTTCTATTCCCCTTACCGATGTGGATATTAATGGGAAAATTTCCCCAGAGCCTCTTGCTTTTATGCAAAAGGAGGCCGGGTGTTTTTTAAGAAAGGGGCTGTACATGAGTTTCCTTTTTGAATTTATGGAGTTTAGGACTGGTGAACACTCATTTGTAGCTTGGCTGACAGACAGGGAGCACAGGGCATGATACCACTCAGCTGCTCAGCATTTAAAGTCACCTACGGGAGACTATCACTGATATTAGCTCATTAGTGGATCAAATACTTTGGGTATAAAACATCTGTATCATAAAGACAGACATTTTTGGTAAATTTCTAATATTTTAAATCTTTAAAAAAACTGGAAGGGTTGTGTTCAAGACAAGTGCAGTTCTCAGTAGTTAAAGATGGCTATGATATTCTGATAACAAATCATTGTTATTAGGGCCTCCCTAGTGGAAAAAGGATAGCTTTTGTAGTCAGACAGAAATGACACGGAATTACAGTCCTCTATTAACTGAGGGATGTTAAATAAGGAAGCGATACTATCAGTTTTCAGGATAACTTTGAGACTTGAATAGTGCACATACTATTTCAGCGGCCTGACAGACACATGCACCCGTCTCTCCATTCCCACTCACATTTGCATCACTGTCTTTCACAATAATTCCCAAAAGAACACACACTTCTTGCAACTAGCAGTTTTCTCAAAAAGGAAAATAAACCTCCAACTTCAAAACATTGAGCTGGGACTAGATATCATAGCCTAAGTCTATTGTGACTCAGAATTTGAGTAGGATTCAAGAAATATCAATATTTCAGATGTGCTTCAAAGATTCCTCTACTACCCCTTACTTTCTAATTGATATTCCAACCTCCTTCCTTTAGTTTCTGCGTCATACCTCAAACCTTGTCTCCACGGAAGAGGAAGTATGAGTGTCCAGCAGTTGTCCAATTTTACTATCTATAAGTTTGCAGGACAGATAGAGCGAGAGTTGAGAAAGAAAAATAGTTTTCTCTGCCTTCATACACGGCAAGAGAAGTTAGGCTCACATGGCCTACTTTGTTACATGTTACTCACTTTATCCCAAACAGTTTTTCATACCTTACCCCCCCACTAATGATATATTCTTATATGTTTGATATCTTAATAAGAAAATGAATAATATTTAGAAATATTTATTTTATGAATTATTTGAACAATTGATCTAACTTTTGGAGGACTAGGAACGGATTATAATATCCCTCACTTAAACCAACCATCTCATTAAATACAGTTAATATCTTGAAATGTATTAGTAGTGTTAAGTCGTAGAGTTGAGTACATAAAGTATACAAAGGATGATATGTGTATATGAGAGAGACAGAATCTTCCAGTTATCAGGAGGAACCACTGAACTAAAGTTTGCAATTCAATTTGAAAGTTTTCTTTCTGTGCCAATCAGGATACCTGAGGTCCTGCAACAGGAACCAACACTCCTTCATGCCTCAGTAACTTCAAAAACAAAATGCCATCTCTTGTTACATCAAAACTCCATCATGTATAAACGGTGGGCTCCTCTTTACGTTGTCACTGTCCTCACTCTCAGAACCCGGCTGATGCGACAGCCCCTACCTAGACCGTGGCTGGTTTCGGTAGCCAGGAGGAGACACACTGACTGGTCTCACGATCACAAAACCTTAACCTGAGACGACACTTATGTTTACAACTTATTGGACAGAGCTGGTCACACGCACCAGACAAAAACAAGGAAGATGGGAAGTGAAATTCTCACACACACCCAGAAGAACTGGACTATTTGGAAAATGGCACTAAGTCCTATCAAATGATACAGCAGATTTTCCCGGCTGAGAGGGCAGCTGGAACACCTGCATACACTCACCAGCCAGCGCACGGTGTGGGAGTTGGAAGGAGCCCATGAAAGAGTTGAGAGATGAAGAGTATTGTTGGAAACAAAGCCGAAGGGCAATCATGTTAAAAAGCTCTCTTCTCAGTACCCTTAGACTACCTGTTGAGGAAAGACTGAGATTTGTAGTGTGAGAATCAAGCGAAATATGGAGTGCACTGCATGGCAACATATAATTAATGACCTCCAATTCTTTATTTTGAAAATGTAAATGAAACCACCCGCCCACGGGTAGAAGGCAAAAGTACTTTTTAAGCTGCAATATGCTTAAAATATTAAATAGATCTCATTTCTGCCATCCAGAATGAAGCCTCACAAGAAAACCCAGCTGGGATAGCTTTATAATCCAAATAAAAAATCAAAATTGCAATTAGAAGCACAGATGGAAATATACGGCTCTGGATAGTATCACTATGTATAAATCCAGGAGCAATTTTAAAGCAAAGAATATTGATTGGGGAACACAGATCTCCTCAACTGAACAATTTAGACTCTCCGCCCATATTCCCTCTCTTTTTCCCATGCCATGCCTGCCAGCATTATATGTGTCATCTTGCAGTCAGTTCACTGACATCCTGTAGCTCAGCTGAATAAATGAATCAGTAAACAATGAAAAATATGTTGAGGCATGCTGTCACTTAAGGAATAAATGTAAGTTGGCTAGAATTACAGAGGAAGCCAAGAGGATATGGAAGTGTTAAGAGGAAGGAATGTGTGAGTGATTCAGTATGAAGTCATGCACGGCGGGGGGCGGGGGGGAGTAGGGGAGTGTCACAGGACAAGTCAAGGAAGGGTTAGAACAATGAAGACGTTCAGACTGAGGTGGATGAGATTTATGTTCAAAGTACAAATGCATGTCAGATTTTTTTAAAAGCCAAGGGTTGTTTAAAGCAATTCATCAGGTTCTTTAAAGCTGATGAGCCACCCTAACTCCCAAATCTAAGCAATTAGAGATACATGGAGTGGGGCCTTGAGGTTCAGCCATTCGGCGTCGACGCTGAGGACTGGCAGTATTCCTTGGGTAATTGGATTGCATTGCCTGCTGCTTTCATATCTCATCTCACTTGGGCATGTGTTTGATATTCAGAGAAAATTCAGGGTAACTAATGAATGCTGCAAGCACAAATGAATATTATTTCTATGCAGATTTTTTGGCAACTGCGGAAAACATTTGGAGAGTAACCCAGCATCAGAAGCATGGCTGGAGAACGCAGGCTTTGCATGCTAATCATATGCCTCCCTCCAGCTTCATATTTAATCTGCTCGGGTCTTCCCTCTGTCTCCTGGCTGCGCCATCTGGCTAACTGAACTGAGAGTTCTCATGGTATATGTTATCTGACAATAAGATAGCGATCATTTAAAATTCTAATGAAGAACTATCAAAGAATTGAGTCACAAACTGGAGCCCCCGGTTTTGTCATAAACGTTCTGAACTTCTAAGTGGCTGTCTGGCATACCATTTACATTCTAGATCCTTGTAGGAGATACAAGACGTAAGTAAAACACACAGAGAATTTGAGGCCACAAAGTAGTAGGCTTTGTTCTCGCACTTACTACCAAGAAGTGACTGAATCACTTCATATGTCTTAAGAGATGTACATCAAATTTTACAAGACTGCAATAAAGTACTCTGTGTGATTATGTGGGTAATTTATGTAACCATTTTTATATATTCTACAGCTGTATACAAACATAAGAAACGTTATAGAACTTCAGTACAAGGTTTCTAAGAAATAGTTCTAAGAAATCACTGAAGTGCCTGGATATATAGTAATATTGTTTGATATTTCCAAGTCTGTAATTCTCACATCTATCCAAGAAATGGATGTGCGGTCATTGCATAGCAAGTGCTTTGACAAACACACTGAGGGTTGGGCTCCCTAAGGAAAGTGAGTGTTGGTGTTGACACGGCTGAACATCAGTGGTGCAGGGCAGTTGGTTGTATGTACTTTAACATTAGCGTCTTAATGAAAAAACATGCATGATCTGTGAAATACCGAGATAAGAACTCTACAACTCTGTTACTGTGATTTCTGAAATGCTTTCCATCAAGTGTTTATGCCCTCCCTTTCAATGTGTTTAATTTCCCCAATATAATTTTCAGGTTCATATTTCATTTGAAAGATAGTTTGATTTGTGCTGATTGCAAAATATTACAAACTATAACAATGTTTAATATTCATCTCAATTAGGGCAGCATCCACAGAGATGACCTAGTCTTTATTTAAAATCTTTCACAAGAAAAACCATAGCTGAACGCTTACTATGCTCCATGTGCAGTGCTAACTGTGTGTGTGTGTGTTTCCATTTAAACCTCACAACAGCCCTGTAATGAGATAAACAGAGACTTGTTCAAGGTCACTGCACCCAGATTTGTCTCCAGGACCGTAGTCAGTGGACCAAGAAACCCTGTGTATCATGTATCCACTTTGGTGGTTAGCCAGCAGTATATTGGCATGTGACGATGATTTAAAGACAATAAAAGGAGACAGTGATCTTCTTTACGTAGGTGGGCCACAAATAAACCACAGCAAAGTGCCAAATGGAAGGTGAATGTTGGTTTTGTGGAATGGATTTCATACAGAGGACAAAGGGACTCAATTCATATTCAAAGCAAAGCACACACTTTAGGAACAGTTAAATGGCGATTACTCTTTTGCAATTCTCATCTAATTAAATACTACCGTTAAGGACCACACTAAATAACAGGCTAACATTTCAGTCTGTGGGTAAGATACTAATCTGAGGTTCTCCATCACTAAAGTGTTAAAATCTTGGACTTGGAAGCCCAGTGGTTTCCACAGCACTGTGCTTTCTCCTCCCACAGCTCCGTGTACATGGAGACATCTGCACATAAATTCTGTGTTTACCTAGAATTGGGCTGTGCCAGCCTATTTCATGCTGCCTGTACACAAATTCAAATGAGAACATGAGTGATGAGAATGTAGGAATGCAGCCATGAGATCCGATTTTGTTTTGGCTCTGGCACTACAGCCTTGAAACGTACTGCACTATACACAACGAAACTGCAAGACAACAGAAGGATCAAAACCAACTTCTTACTTGACAGATCATAAAGTGACACTGAAGGGATTTGCACAAAAGATCACACAAAAGTTGATGGCACAATAAAACAAAAAGTTCAAACTTTGAGCAAGTCATTATTTTTATGGATATTAATACCTCTGTAAAATTAAAAATGCAGAAAGATTACTTCTTCAATATATTTGGCACAAAGCACTATAGTTGTTGTTTAAGCTTTTGAATGAAAAATATAGGAAATAATAAGCCCAAAGACAGACATGAACTGAACAACCTGATCTCTCAGAGCCTTGGTTTCCTTATATTCTGCAAAGAGTGTGTGTGTGTGTGTGTGTGTGTGTGTGTGTGTCCTTCCAAGTTTATGTGATTACTCGGAAGTTTACAGGATCCAAAGTGTGTGGAAGAATTATGTGATTCCCTCATCAGTATTTCAACAAATTTTCGGTTGCATGAATTTAATGTGCTTAAGTAGACGTAGCTATTTTCAGTCAAAATATAAAACTCTACAGAGACAAGGAGTCAACATCTGTTCATATTTACCACAGAAGTCAAATCGATCCTACTTTCTTGGCTCAGAATAAGTCGTCATCAGACTTTCATGTTATGACAGACTTGAAGGGAAGGCAAAAGTCTTCAATTGCTTTGGAGTCACATGGGCACACAGGGGCCACAAACATGATCACAAATCCTGGACTGTTCTGGAATACTGGAATGTTAACACCTAGTAATTAGTTTTGTTATATATTAAACATGTTACTAGCTCTCTGAAAGAATCAGTTTCTTCACCTTTAACTTGAATAATAATAAAAGCTCTGCTAGGGTTTGCTGAGGCTAAAAAGAAATAGTATATATAAAGGACTTGGGAGTATAACAGTAGTACATTTAAATTGTATTAGTACTTTCATCAGTAACTATGTATTCAAACACGATGTGATCACTTTGCTTTATTATAACTTGAGTGAAACGTAAACCTTGGATAAATCATTTGTTATCTTTCTCTCACAATTTGAACCAAGATTTACATTAGGAAAATAGATATATAAAACAGTAATATTGGAGAAAAATTTTATTTTGGAAAGAATAGTAAGAGTGAATAGACACTTTTATCAGGCAGGTGATATACTTTTGAAAGAACAGCGAACAGCCAAAAATAGAAAAATAAAGAAGGTGTGAAGAAGCAATTTTATTAGCTGTCTTCTGTTCCCTTCAAAACTTAACAAGAATTTTTTGTTGTTGTAGGAATATTAAGTTGTTCCCCCAAATTCCTCTCATTTACCTTTTAAATTCAAAGCCATCATCTATCTGTGTGCAATGACAGCCTTGCTCCCAAAGTTTGTGTTATTATTGTAAGTGACAACACCATGTTTCAGATTTCTGGAGGAAAGAGAAACAGCATAAGCTACAGCTCTACAAGGACAGCCTTTGTGTATCTGTACTCAAACTTAAGCCAATAAAAATGACATTCTTATTAAAAGAAAACAAGACGACTAAGGATACAAGAATAAAGGTAACTGTGTCTCAGACTAAATAAAGATTCTTAAAAGGGCTCACAATTTCGTTGTGTGAAAGAGGTCACCTATTAGATCTACTTTGTAAAAAACCTGTTTCAATGTTGTCTTTTCAATTCCATTTAGATGAATATAGATAAATGAAAACTCCTGTTTGTTAAGAATGTCCATTACTTCAGTGTAAATTGAATGTTGGAAAAGAGTCTGCAATAGGATGTCTAGACTCAAGTAATTTGTACTCTTAAATTCCAGGGATAGTTGGTTTAAGCAAAATATTAACGTGACAAGTAAGTATGAGCTTTGGAGTAGAGAAGCCTATTAATGAACAGATCTTATTTCAGTGAAGGGATAGGACATGTCTCGATAACTCAAGAGACCGGCTGCATTATGTGGAAGGAAGGAAAGGCTAGCCCTGAACCCACACCATGGTGTTCTTCAATGTTCAAGCCATGGCAGACGTAAGAAGCCACTAGCTGCTTCCACATGCCTGTCATAACCTTTGTGTCACAATTTCAGTGAAGAGAGAATATAAGACAATGAACTTCAGAGAGAGAAAGTTAAAGCAAGCCTGTCAAGGACTGGCAGGCCCAAACTTGATCTGCCTTCTGTTTCTTCTCACTGTTCCCTGAGAAGCTTGTGTCAATCTCACTTGGCCAAGTTTTCAAACATAGCACCTAATTTGGGAAGTGTCTGAACACAATCAAGTTGTCATCATCCCATCATGTGGGCATTCAGGCTTTCTGCTAATGATACTAATTTGGAAAGCCAAATCTACAGCATTATGCTTACATTAGCCTCTAGGAAGTCAGAATTTACATTTTGCCAAGTTGTAAACATAGACATCTAAAGAAGCACCCCAGTTAGCAAGATCCCTACAGTAACATCAGTTCTTGTATATGACTTTGTGATGATCCGGGACTGACTAATGGGGGCTTACCACAAATTCTCAGTTACATATTGATAATGAACACCAGGATGAAAGGGGGGAGGCCCAAGACACTGGGCAGCAGTTTGGGAGAAAGAGAGTTTTATTGAATGAATGCCGTTAATGTTAGTGCTGTGCAAAGATTCACAGGCACCAACTACAAAAAAAATTCAAAAATATAAAGAAGGAGAAACTTAAGTCATAATCTGTAGTTAATACTGCTTATTTGGAGATCTAGAGTTAGAGCTACAATCTGGGTTAATGTTACTGAGCCGTTCTTAGGTGCATACATACTCTTCCTACTTTTAAATCCAGTTTTATTCAGATTCTAGAAAGAGATGAAAGATAACCTCCTTAAGCCTAGGCATTTGGAGAAAGGCATCACCTACTTTCTATATCTTTGAGGGCTGCGTGACACCATGCAAATAAGAAAGTCAACAAACTTTTAAAGTGAGTCATTTTTAAATCTACTTATATTCTCTACAACAGAGTAGTCCTATATCCAAGCATTTTCCATCAAAAAAGGAAATAATTTGTTTGAAGAAAATTCAAGTCTACTTTCTTCGATACTCCCTTTCCTGACCATATCACTTTTCTACAATTGAAAAACAAATACTCAAATTTTTCTTCTGCCCTTGATTTAATACATTACTTAAGCTATGTATCAGCAGAATTCAAAATGTATATATGCACATACATACAGTTATGCACACTTATATATCCATATGCATTTATATTGTAATTGCATTATTTAGTAAATAAAAAAAGATTATTTTGAAAAAGCAATATAAATATATAGATTTCTCTTCAAATTGTATGTCTCTTCACGTTTCAGTCCCAGTTTACATAAGCCATCTTCTCCACAGATGTTCTAAGGACCCAGGTTTCTTTGGACTTTTTGCCCTGCCACCTTATTGTCCCCATCTACATATTTGCTTGTTAGCTTACTCTATCCACCCCAAGAAAGGAGGAAGAGAAGAGATAGAGAGGAAACAGTATTCTTTTAAGGAATCGGTATGGGACTTATCTCTGTGACAGCTGCATAGTTTCCTTGAGTGAGAACTTAGTCATTTGGAAACAGACAGGAGTGTTGGGAAATGTTGTCCCCAGCTGGACTGCCATGGGTGCTACTAACACAACTATTGAACAGGGGTACTGTGAGAATGGAGACTGGGGAAATTTAGTAGCTTTGCCATATCGATGCATTTTCAAATTTGAAAATTTAGTAACTTAAAAATGTCCATCATCTCACGGAAATCCATTAGTACTTCGAAACTGAGATTCCCTAAACACTGTCACTATTTTAAATTAGTGTTTAAATGTAATCTGGTGAAGAATTCTCTCCTTCCCATGGCCATGTGTTTTGTCAGTCAGAGCAGTTACGAGTTCAAATCCATTGCATGTGCCCCACAGTCTATGATACTAGCAGTACAGTTGCAAGGTTACACATAACTTTGAGAGTAAAAGCTAATGGAGTTCTCCTTTCTGATCATTAAGTGGCAACCACAGATCTCAAGATGATTTATAATTAGCAGTGGGATGTAGCTTTGTGACAGAATGGAAATTAGAATGCAGGGTATATTTGACAAAATCACAGAAAATATCAAATCATAGTTCAATAATTTGAAAATGAACATTGTTATTTAACTCACACAAAATAAACATCACCATGGAATGCAAATAAAACTTCCCAATGTAATCATTTCTGACTTGTTCTGGATATAGGAACCTTCCATACATTTGCTGTCCTAAAAAATAGGTGAAATCAGTGAGCTATTTAGGTGTAACTTCAAATAGGTCCAAAATTTGCGATTTCGTTTCTGACAGTCTTTAGGTTGACTTACATATCCTATCCAATTCATTTTAATGCATGTTAACAGTAATTGGCAAATGATTTTTAAAGGCTAAGTTTCACAACCAAGGAAATAAAATTTGCTTTCTAGAAGAGTCTCAATTCTTGAAAGTCATAGATTTACCACTGAGGGCAGGATCAAAGGAAGGCTACTAATTGCCCCAAGGTAAAGGAAAGTTTTTGGCTTTGGCTGGATTTTATATTGCAAACTAGGACTTGGATATCAATGTGAAAATATATATGCACCCACTAATCAGATGGCACGGAACTTCCAGAAATGGATAGTATAGTGGGCAAATACTCAAGAATCAAAATGATATTCATTTACTCAATAAATACTCATATGCTTATTACATTCATTCTTTGTTCAGGATCTTATGATAGAATGAATTCAGCAGAGGATATAAAATGGTTTATGCCCTAATGAAATTGAAATTCTAGCAGGAAAGATGGGCAATAAACACATAATTACAATTTTGATGAGTGTCATGAAAGGAGATGCAGAAAGACCATTCACTGGGGTACCCAATCTGCTCTGGGGAGATTAGCAAAGGAACTGATATCTTAGTTAATGCATAAAGAATGACGTAAAATTATGTATGTGAAGATGTAGTGGTGGGGAAGAGGCAATCCAGGAAGAAGCAATTTCCTCTTTTAATACCTTGATCTGAAAAGAAAAAGTGCCTGTAAAACTATTTGAGGTAAATCTCGTTTGTCTGAAGCATAGATAGACATTGAATGAGATGAACTTCAAGAGATGGACAGAGACAATACTTTACAGGAACTTGCTATTCATATTAAGCATTTGAAGCTTTTTAAATGGTACTAGGCATTAGGAAGAATGGCCAAGAGACCCTATCACTAGTCTAGGCAACAAAGGGCAGTGACTCTGATTTATAGTAATGTCGATGATGGTAAAGAGAAGGTGACAGAAAGAATGAAATTTGGTAATAGAATGAGGAGGAGTGAGGAAGCGAGGAGTCAAGGGAGAGTCCAAAATCATTGGCGTCAGCAACCAGGTACATAGTCATCATTGAATGAGACTGAAAATATTGGAGGAAGGGCTCATTCAAGAGAGTGGGGGTCATCATGAATCTACCAGTTGAAGTTGTCTTTAAGATATCTAAGCAGAGAGATGTAGCAGGGCATTAAACGTATAATTTGTAGCTCAGCACTAAACATTTAATTTGTAGCTCAGCGGAGGTTCTGGATTAGAGATGGAAATTCAAGTTTTCTCAGCTAACCTCTGGTAGTTGAATCCTTGGGAGTGAATGAGATTACTCAGGGAGCATATGTACGAACGTGCATACATGGTATGGTATGTTAAATCAAGACACAGAATTGAGGTGATGATAGTCTTTACTTAAATGATCTAAATAGAGGTATTCATACAAATTTCTATTTTTAGCATATATATATATACATATTACCCAGGATGAAGAAAAGCAAACTGTTTTTCTGAAAAAGTAATACATTTTGATAATAGGTGCTGATTTCAAAAATAAAGTTAATTTAAAACAGAAAGTTATAAAACATAACAATTAAATAAGTTTTAATTGCTAGAAATTAATTCCAATAGAAATGGCCTAAACAAGGCATTGAACATTAACAAGGCGCATATGTACTTTGGAAAAGCCCACTAGAGTTACAAGACCTGTATTTATATCCTTACTTTACTTACCATTTGTGAACTAGAGTGTTTTCATCTGGAAAACAGATTATAAATACTTCAATCACCTTATAAATCAATTTGTGAAAAATAAAAGGAGATGAGACAAGTGATAGATTTTATTATAATGTCCAAAGCAGCTTAGTTGCTATTTAGAATTTGGTCATGTAAATAAAGAACACGATTATCACATATTCAAGGATAAAATAATGTTAAAAAAGACATCTGTGGCATAATAAATTCATTCCAGAGCACGTGAGAGTAAAGAAAAATTCACATCTACTAAGTCACTGATGATACTCTTAAAGAAAGCCACAGTGACATCCACGAATAATACCTTCATCTGTGACATCCTTACAAAGGATGAAAACATAAACATAGGTACAACAATGGACACATAGAGAGTTTGCATAATTCAAAACTAAGTATTTAAAAAGTTACATGAATGTCCTTGAAATGTTGAAACTTTGAAAACCCAGGAAGTTCATTAGGCAATGAGAGCTTTGGAAATCTCACATACTGTGTAAAAAACGAAGAAGAAAGTGAGTATCCATAAGTAATGTTGTAAATTGAACTAGCCTTTGTTTTTCATAAAATTTATAAACTTAATAAATACAATGGATGTGCTTCTCTAAGAAAATGACTTCTTAAGGTAATCAGTATTTTTGAAGTGAATTTCCCCCCTTTCACTGAATTGCTCAGACTGCTCTTTTCTCTATGCAGCACTTCGTTGGCTGTCTTACGCTGGAAGTCACAGAAGTTACGCGTTTAAGCACCTAGCCTTTCTGAAACTTTTGCTGTACTCCCCTATCAATATCTAACTCCACATTACAGACAAGTAGCACTCCAGCACTACTCACAACGTATGACACATGTCGTGTTGGCAGGATATGCAAACACAGGGGAAATTAGCTTCCATTTCTCACAGGAGTCATTAAATACTAGATGGGAATAATAATATGAATTATTTCTTGTCATCTTTTTACATTTGATCAGTTGAAGGATCCCTTTGTAAAATGTGGGGAAGAGAAAAAGAACTGGCAATACAACACCCATTTATGTTCAACTTGAAATTGTGTTCACTTTTTTTATTCACACTACTCTACTTTCTGATGGTCTTTCTTTTCAAAATGGGATTCCTTTGATAGTCAGGCATCTTATATCGTATCCCTCCAGGCTAAGATCTCTATTTTCACGGCTTCCTCAGGAAAATTAGAATTTCTGTCTTCTACAATATTAAGTAGAGGCTTTTTTTAAAGTGCTCATGAGTTGACAAAAAATACATTAGCTGTGAAAACTGACAAGAATTTGTGCTTGTGGAGACGGTGAGAAGCAGCAAAAGCCTCTATTACTAACATATTGCTTTTTATTATAAAATATGACTCCCATTAGTTTTGGGCTACAGCCAAGTCTCTTCTCATAGTTTAAAAAGGAGTTACCTTGACAAGATTCGACTTAAATCACATCTTGATCTATATTATGAACACAAAAGAACTCTTTCTGCATTAAAGTGACAATAAGAGTCTGATTTATAATCTTAAAGCAAAGAAATTCAGAGTTAAATAAATCAAATGACTTAGCACTTGTCCTTAGGTTTTTTTTGCAAAGGTGCGAAATCTGTGAGAATAAAGAATAAATGTTATACCAAATAGTTCATCTGTAAATGCACAGTATTTTGTGGGTATATTAAGCATGCATTTTCGTTTGGTGAACTTAAAAAAGATAATGAGAAATAAGACAAAGGTCTCCCCAGAACTACAATGTAATTTGTGGTGTTCCTGGACCCACAATAATGATCTGCTCTTTCCCCCTTTTTCCTTTTTTTACTATTAGAAGCACAATACAGGTCTATAGCTAGTTCACATATATCATAATTTTAAGCACCATCAGAAAAATGTGTTTCTGTTAAACTTAGAGGTAAGCCACCTAGTACTTCTCTAAAGCTCCCAAGCCTAATAATACTATAGTATATAAAAGAAAACATCTCTACAGAGAGGAGAGCAGAGACTCAAGGAAAAGTGACAATCATTTATTCAGTTTAAAAATATTTAATCAGTGTAAACACTATTCCTAATCCAGGCAAATTAGACAAAATCCAAATACTCATAGAATTTACTTTTACTTTTAAGGATGTCTCCATGTACACACACGCACACGCACACACACACACACACACACACACAGATATATATACATACATATATATACACACATACATAAAATACATATATATATATATTACATATATGTTATACATGACCATTATCTAAGACTTATCTTCTCAGCTGGAAGGTAGATCAAAAAATGCAAGTTACAGGTGGGACCAGGATATTGTGGGAAAACATTTGAAAGAAAAAGATATTAACTGTGTTTTCAGGGTGAATAAAGAGGTGCAAGTATTCTAACCAGAAGGAATGCCGTGAGACGAGACCTGGCTTGAAGAAGTCTGTGCTAAAAGGACCATGAGCAGAGCGATTTAATAGATACGGAGAAGAAATGTCAGAGCGTCTTAAATCATGCTTTTGGGATCTCTAGGGTAAGTTTTTCTCAGACACAGCTTTGAAAACGTCATTCAAGACCCAGGATGAGATTTCACTGTAAAGGCAACCAACCAAGGGAGAAATGATGTGTGTGCACAACTCCGACAGCCCCATTTCCCAGAGAGGGGGCGTCCCATAGGCTGAAGCAGAAATGAAACTTCATTCACTTTTCCTTTTGATCTCATACACTCCCCAAACTTTACTATATTTACATTTATAATTACTCTCTAAAGAGTGACCTCACCAGAAACGATTAAATAGAATCCTCCGAACTAAATTCAATACTTTTTATGTTTACATGCAAATACATTTTACATATTAACAAAAGCAGTAAATATGTTTGCAAAATGTTTAACACTTATATTAGATGCTAAGAAGTGTTTAGAGGATAATTTCTTGCTTAGTGCTCTTCTAGAAATCCAATTCAATTTAACAGTGCGTAAATTATTTCATAAGCAATATATTATTATTTATTAATACTGTCTATCCCTTACGAAAATTTACACAATAAAAGTTATTATTTGAATTAGCCTTTCAACACTAATTTGCCTTTTGCATTATGTAAAATCTGAAATAATAGCTTTATTATAATGACCAAGATATATAGAGTTGCATATATTTACTTGCACAAAATTGAAATATTAGGTATTTGCTTTGCCACTGTGTAGTTTTTCTTCCATATAAAGATGTTAAAGTTAATTTTTAAAAAATGGAAAGAAAGTAAATGAGTGGTCCTTTATACTACTGCTACCAAGCAAAGTGTACATTTTAATTAACACAGAACAAAGGAACTAATTACTATTGGATCTAAATTCTCATTGCAGGGATTAGCACTAACTTTTGTTTTACTGGTTCTTAAATGACACAAAAAAAGTACGTATCATGTTATGTGAATTCAATAGTTTTTACTCAAGTAAACAATTCTAAAATAAAAGAGTAGTTGAGGTAGAAGATAAATTTTAGATGATAAAATTTCACTTTAGATTTTTCTAGTTTTATAGATTCAGAAGCGAATGCCGTCTCAGAGCTTGCTAGGACCCAAGCTGAGACTGGATCCAGCCTTACTTGCAGCCGGGTCGCGCCCACCATGTGATACAGAAACTTCATAGTCAGAACACTTATGCTATGTATGATGATGACCATAAAATAATAGCTTTAACCAAGTGGTAAACTACCATCTCTCTGCCATTAATTTTTAACATAACCTAGTGCAAGATGATGCCTTGTTTTATGCTAGAACTCTTAGGTATTATGAAGACAAAGAGTAAACAAATATATTTAAATATACAATTAAATTACTTTCCTCAAAACTGTAATAACTGTAATATGATGATCTTATTAAACTATGTTTCAGAGATAAATTCCTTCGTATTGCAGTGAAGATCAAGGAGTCTCTTTTGAATATAAGACTGCTTTTGTGGTTAACACAATTGAAACTGAATCTGTGAGGAATCCGATTCATTGATTAATAGTCAATTATGTGTCAAACAGTTCAAACAAAATGATTACTTGCCTTCATGTACCAAATACTGAGTTGACTGACAGAAAATGCTTAAGGTGTCACAAAGATTTAACATTTGCTCTTTTATGGGAATAAAACAAATACTCCCCAATATTTTTAATAAGTGGAAATTCATGGAAATAACACTAGGCAAAAAAGTAGAAGGTGACTTTGAAACCAAATTCTACCACTTTCTAGCTAATCTGTCTTCTGCTCGGCTATTTAGTCATTTGTAAAATTAGACCAGCATTACCTGATTTCTATACCACAGGAAGTTTAAAAGATAAATATGATAATATACCAGTATTCTAAGTTTTCTTATAAATCAAAACATAAAAAATACCTGTGCATTGGGGGCTATGGCATTTGGTTAAAAAAAAAAAAATAGAAACAATTTTAACCAATGCAAATTATGTAGCCATCAAGTTTTCCACCATCATAAATATACAGTATACAAATTATTTTGAACATTTTCCTATGCCCCTCTGCTTTCCCAAGCTCAAAACCCAACCCACGCTCAATGGTGGCACAGTAACAAACCCCCTTGCTGTCCGACTACCAGTTGGGTCCAGCCCAGAGAAATACCAGCAGGAGGTTGGAGAGAGAAAGAAGGTCATGGCACCCATCCCCACAGCTCTTTCTGGAATTTTCACTGCCAAACTATGTGTCTAGATTGATGATCACAGATCTTGTCAAGGTGTCATCCCTCCTGATTCCTGTCATTTCCCCCTTATCTTTTAGGCTTAAAGGTAATAATGGTGACCCATGTTACCATAGAATCCCCTTTGATTTTGTTATTTCTTGCTACAGCTTTGTGAATAATTTTACCAAACTCTTCAAATTCCCAACTTGACAATGCAATCCATTCCCTGCTGAGAACCTGACAGATACAAAAATTATAGCTTTCGGTAATAATCCAGAACTACAAGGTATGACATCTGGGTTTTTTGTTTGTTTGTTTGTTTGTTTGTTTTTACTAGTGATTTGCTTAATTCCATCACCAATCTCTTATATAATCCCCTTTAAAAGTAATAGCATATGTTGTCAGGTAAAAGAGTCTCTTTTAGGCTGTACCATGGACCAAATAGAGCTCTCTGACATATCCTTCAAAATCAATCCCTATGACTAGCAAATAAATAAAAGGTGAATGATAGAGTTCAATAAAGCAATCCACAATACTTCTTGACAAGCTGCCATCAACAAATTTCACCAATCTTTATTGCCAATTTTGTGATAGCAGGAAACCAACATATAGGATGATGGAAAACTCATCCTGAGAGCCTTGGAAGAATACAATCAAACCAAAGGCAGCTCAAGCAATGTCCCAGGGAAACTGAAGCTACCTAAAAGCTTTGCTTCTCCACTGAACTAGGAGTTTAACTGCAGAGGTCAATATTTTTAGACAATAAATGAGAACATGAATTCCACAGTGCTGATTCCATAGTCACTTGTATTTCTTTGGGAAATAGTATAATAATTTTTTTCTAAGCTTGATTTTTATATATTTTTTTTTACTTATTTGAGTGTGATATAGTAAATAGATGATCATATTAGGCACTGATATTTGAGAAAGTAGTGCTATTTGCATCTAAACTACTCCCTGACCTTGGAAATTTGTGAGGCATTCCCATATTCCTATATTATGAGCCAAGTTACTTAAAAACAGAATATATACTTTGAAATGATTTTGCATAAGAGTTGGCACCGATAGGGATAGGTCCAAATCACAGTTCTATGTTTGATGTTATTCATTGTTTAAAATTACCCTAACTCTCAAACCAAAATTCAACATTTGCCTTTCTTAGGGAAGAAACCAGAATTTGATTCTGATTTCTACTTATCAAAATTTTGCTCCCCTGCCTCTATGCTTTGCAAGCCAAATACAAGAGGGGAAGGAAGTGGAGAGAAGAAGTCCTATATTTTAATATGGCTCTAAAAACTAAGAGTTAAAATAACTTTTCAAAGCATCTAATTGAATCCTAAAGAACAGCTTCCAAACTGAGCCAATCTAAAGTATTAAAAATAATAACTTTCATCTGTTTTCCTCCTTGAAAAAAAATAGTATGGTATGATACAGAGTAGAATTTTAAAATCAAGCCTATGGAAACCAACTCTGGGAACAGAAGAGTTTCATCTATAGAAAATCTTCTTTAAATTCTGAACTATATCAAGGATGCTGAAAGTTTTTCAAAAGAATACGTTAATTATTTATAATCAGGGCTTTCATATAATGACTCATACCATTGACTCATCAACTTTCTCTTCATGTAAGTAGATCATCCCACAACTCATGAAGTGACAAGTATTAACATAACCATTAGAAAAATGTTAGTCCTGAAAGTACATAAATTAGGAAAGTGACTCAAGATTGAATTATTGAGCCACAAATGTAACTAATGAAATAAATGATGGAGGAAGGTGTTCCTATTTTGCTATAAATTATTTCATTCCATGATATTTTTAAATAAAAAATCCAAGAAAACTCATTAAAATATTAATATTATTGATAATCATTTTTCTCTTTGTATAAATATCTTTATTTTTATCACTTTATATTTTAAATTTTAAAAGAAGAAAATATCCTACAATTTAATTAAGAGTTTTAAATGACAGTAATTAACTGATTTACATCTATGAACAATAACACATATTTGGTAGAAAATAATGAATACACATTTTCTTTAGTTCATCTACAAAGAAAGTAACTTTATTAACAAGAATGATTTTAGTGATGTTAACTTTTCATTGTAGTTCCTATGGTATTGTTTATGTAAATATAAATTGGATTATCTTATTTAAATTTCTTGGCCATGACATTGTACTTTCATATATGTATAGGCGTATTGAAAAGAATTTGTCATATCCACGTAGTTTCTGCATGATTGACATCAATGCTTTTATTTCTGGTTTCCAATGAGAGGTTTAGATTACATGTGGTAGAAGTAGCTTCTAATTAAACAACAAAAAAGAGTGGATTGTAGCAGAATAAATTTTGTTAAATTCCTAAGATTTTGCTTTCCAAAAAGTTACCTGCAGCCTTATAAAAGAAGTTTAGTTCCAGTACAAAGTAGAAAGGAATACAAAATAGAAAAGAACTTCCCTACCCTAAGTTGGTTGACAATATCCTCACTGCCATATGTCACATTAGCTTTGGTTGGTGGGAAGATCCATGTCGTCTCCTTGAAGTGTCTCTTACATAATGTCTCTTCACCAAAAGCATGTTACTGTTATCGCAAGTACTCAGACTATGTCATGACATTCATCTTGGCATCACGGTACTTGGCTGAGTGAGGCATTTTTCAAAGGGAAGAAAGGGGAAGGGTGCCAGAATGTACTACACACATTGTATCCATTGGTTTGCATACATTCCCTGATGTCATTACTCAACTGGGGATGAAAGGATTTTTCTCGTGGATCTATTTATTCCCAAATTCTAGGGCAATTTAAGAAATGATACACGCTAATCCTCCAGTCTTTATTTAGTTTCAATAATAAATTTGGGTGGCTTTCTATTCATGCATTCATTTAATAATCATTTAGTGAAGACCTATTTCAAAGTATGCATTTTGCAAGATACATATGATTGGAGAAATGGAAGTGCTTCCATATTCCTAGTCCGGTTGCCTAGGTAGATGTGGCAATGTTAACCAAAGAGGGAAATGTGAGAAGGAGATTCAGAGTACAAAGGAAGACAGTTTATTTCTTTGATTTCCTACTAGATTTATAACAATTTGCTGGATGGCTGAAGAAGTATAGTAAACTAAACTTCTTAAGTTAGTTTGGAAGGAGAATAATATATTTTTCTTGAGTTTGTTTCATAAAAGTTTAACTCTCAAGAGAATTACACATTTTCCACTCTCTGTCACTTGCAAATTCTTGTGGCCTTGAATGATTCTGAAACTTCAACATTAAAATCCATGTATTACAGGTAAATATTACTTGACCCTATTCCAAATAAATTTAAGAATCTACCAAGAAAGATATTTTTCCCCACAGATACTTCTAATTTACTCTCATCTTACATTATTTATATGGGCACTGTCAGATTTTAGATCTAAGGGGGAAAATAATTTATTCTATTCAGACTTAGAATTTCTTTCTCTGAAATTTAGCAAGATATCTAACACTTAGTGAAATTATTTAAAGGTTCTAGATAATGCCCATCATATAGAGGAGATTCATGTTAAGCTCAATTCATTTTCTCTTATTTCAGTTTTTTACTGGTGGTAAAAAAAAAAAAAATTAAGTGGGCAGCTGAAGGAGGAATTTCTATTATATAATACATATACATACCCACTTTCTCAGTACCCAGACCAAGATATAGAATATTTCTATTACCCCGTACCTGGGTTCCTTCCCCATCTATGCATCCTCCAGTGCAACTACTAAATTGTATTCTCAATTGTATTACAAATGATCAATTTTGCTAAGTCTTGAAGTTGATATAACTGAAAATAATGGTAGGTCCCTTTAGTCTTGGCTTACTCTTTCATACCCGATAACACCTGTGAGTTTTATCTATGTGTATTTAGGATTAGCAAATATCGCCAGTGTTCCAAAGCGATTGTACCTATTTACACTCCCTACAGAGTGAGGCAATGTTCCACTTTCTCCACAAGCTTGGCAAAACTTCCCATTATCTGTCTTTGTAGCTTTCACCATTTGGGTGGAGATAGTGCTATTTCCTTATGGCTTAATTTGCATATCCCTGGTTATTAATATTATTGGGCCGCTCCCTTTCTTTTTGGATACCCTCCCTTGTTAAGTGATTTCAACTGTGTGTGTGTGTGTGTGTGTGTGTGTGTGTGTGCGCGTGTGTGTGTGTGTGTTTTAATAGGATGGTTTATTTTTCTGATTGATTTGTGGTAGTGATATAGGAAAGGAGCATAAGGATTATTTTTATGGAAGAAGAAACTAGGAGGTTGGATTCCGAGCCTGCGGCCTATGTGCTCCCAGACACAGATAATAATGGGTCACACAGAGCAAATCATCTGAAGCCTATTGAGCAAAGAGATTCCATGGTATGGGCCTTTCCTGTCATTAAACCTATTGCAAACTGGCCACAGGCTACACCTTTCAAAAGTAAGAGGGAAACCTGCCCTATTCTTCTTGTACCTGAAGAAGTTCCCCATACCAAGATGCTTTCCATGGAAACAAAAAACACAGATAAAGGTTAGCCCGAGGCATGGACGGGGTCTCTCCTCCACTAGTGATTAGAGTCTCCACTACGTCTATGGGATGGCCTTTTCTTACTGACTCTCTGCTAAATAAACTTACTTGTACTTTAAACTATACTGGCTCATGTTTGAATTCTCTCCCCTGTGATGCCAAGAACCCTCTGAGGCCAGGATTGAGTCCCCACTCCGGGGCTTCGCCTCTCCCGGCAGCCTCTGGGCGTCCGTACTTCTGTACATGTCCTTGACATATTTGTCAGAATGTTGTGAACGTCCTTTTTTTTTTTTTATCTGCATTTTGCAACTCCCTCTCTTTATTGTGTCATTTGATAAAAATAAATTTGTTTCATCTTTTGAAGTCCAAGTTACTTTTCTTTCCTTTTATGGCTAATGCATTTTGTTCTCTTAATTAAGAAATCTGTCTTTAGCAAGGAAAAATAGACAGTCCCCTATGTTTTCTTCTTAAAGCCTTATTGACTAACTTTTCTCATTTAGGACCATGATTCATTTTGAATTGATTTTTGTGTATGATGTTATGTAGAGGTCAGAGTCTGTTTTTCCATGTGGATAGCTAATTGTCCTAGCAGCATTTCCCCCACTGAATTGCACGATCTCACCACATTTGTCTCTACTGCTACCATAGCAAGTTTCTCCCCGCCCCAACCCCTACATTTTACCTTTTGTTTACAGGAGATGATAATAGACAAAGCTACATTCAATCTTCAATCATTCACTTATTGGCTGCATGATTTAAACAAAATAATCTACTGCCCTCGTTGGCAGTTTCTTTTGCTAAAAAACAGGGCTCATGACTGAAGTCAATGATTTCTAACTACCTTCCAGCTTTAATATTTTGTTCTTCTATATGACCTTCAATAACAAAGTGATGGTGCACAAATAATTTAAGATATGTAACTTCAGAATACAAGGGTTTAAAATCTCACCTTGGTTTAAATAACACAAGTCCCAATTCTTCATCTAAAACCCTTGGGGTTAGATGTGCTTCGTAATTTAGAATTCATCAAGTTTCCTAAGGTTAATTTGATGCATATATTGTGCATTGTGTAATTCTCACAGCACTCCACACAGTAATCAAACCTTAATATATATGCAGTGAAATGTATAAAGATAAACACTATAAATAGCAATATCAGTTTGGGAAAGGTTATATTTAAAAATTAGTTTCAAAAAACATTTGTGATTTTCATACTTTTGGATTTCAGCACCATGGATAATGGATTGTGGATCTGTAGCCTTGGAGACTCATGATACATTTAACTAAACAATGTCATTAAAGATATTAGTTATGTGCGTTATCTTAGCTAATATTCTTCAAATTTACAGTGACAATTTGTTATAGTTGGGTACCAGTAAAGTAGAATGTTTTCTCTTTGCCTGTGTAAATGTGCATTAGCAACTACAGAACAGAAGCTATAAACATATCTAACAATAGACATACAATGACCTTTAAAATGAATAATGTAAGTTGCAACAGTAATAATGAAATCATAATGTAAATATTAGGTGTGGAATGCATATCTGATTGAGATATGCATATCAATAACGTTACATTTACACTCGTGCATATATTTAAAAATATATGCCCACAGACATAGAAACTTTAACTAGTTTCCAAGTCCACATTGTTTTCCTCTCTTACTTAAAGTGCTCCATTCCAGTACTTCCTTGTTGGCCATGCTGCTGCTGCTGTCCGCTTGGGCACTATTAATCAGTCCCTTTCTCACAAGGCCTGTGTATGAGGACCTTGGCAACCCAACCTTGGAAAAGGACCAAGTCATGTTTAATTACTCCTAAACTTTGGGCATATCAAAGAACTAGCCTTTGCTATTAACCACCAATTGATATTTTAGATACATAAGAAACAAAATCAAATTTAAAAAAAAAATGTTTAAAACTCTTCCTAGTGGAGCACTGGGGGAATTAGAGAAAACTCGAGAGCCGAAAACACTGTGGCTCTAAGTGACCCCCATGATGGTTCCTTGGAGTTCACAGCACATAAAATTACTGATCATTTTTTAGTGTGATAAATTCAATTTCCTTTTAATTTTGCCATGACTGCTATGAAAGTCACTTAGCTCTAAATAAACAATTAATTTACCATTTATAGAATGTTGATTATATACAAAACCAAGTTGGCTTTTGTAAGACTAGATCATAAATTCTAGTTGACGATGTTACAGAAAAAAAGACTTCTACCATCAGGCTGGTATGAATCATGGTAAGAATAATTATTAAATATTTGAAGTCTTATAACATGCATTTTAAGTACTAATTCTTAAATATATAGATCTAACTCATTAAATGAAAACCACTTCGTTCCCAAAGAATGTCTTACTATAGAGAATTTCAAAATAAATATCTAAGAACTGCAGCACCCTCGGTGTTCTGGGGACAAAAATAATAATAGTGAGGCAAGCATTAATTTTATTCCTTTTAGAAAAATACTTTAAGTCAGAAAGAAAGAAAATGGAAAAATTAAAGTCACTTTCCTAGAAATGCAGTATGTGTACTAGAAAATGATTAGAAGTCAAGGTATTATTTCCAAACCAAGATATGTCTTAAAAAATAATTTAAGCATATTTACCTTCCAATGACTAAAATCATAGAAAATACATGATTTTACTTATTCAGTAATGTCACAAGTTGAGGTCTATAAATTATTAATTGTTTCAGACTCTATCAAAGAATCTTTCAGTAAACACTACATCTAAGAGAGAATAAGTGAAAAACACTTTCTTAAGTAAAGATTTGGTTATTGTCAACAGTTTCCTTAGATTGAGGGTTACTACGCATTAAAACAAATTGCTATCCTTAAAGATATTCTTAGAATTATTCTCACGTATCTGAGATATCGTAGTGGTGATTAAAGGAAGAAACCAACTAAGTTTCTTAGGGTCTTTCCATCTCTGTAGGACTATGATTCCACTTAGCCTTCAGATTTTCACACCTCAGCATGATAACAAAGCTACATCTGAAACTCTGAGTAAGAAAATCAGAGTAAGTATATTGAGAAATGAAGAAGGTTTTATTTTCAATAGTAGAGCCTGACACAAACTTTTATTTACCTCTCAAACATACCTGATCTAATACTTAGAACTCTAAAGACATCAATGAAGCTTGATTGCACGTAGAAAATATACTTGGTATAAATCACAATTTACATGTCAATCTCTTGAAAGTAATAAGTTGGACAATCAATCCCTATTGGAATTTTCCAGAAAAAGTAAGTATTGAAAATTTGCTGTAGACACTCCTCAAACAAGGGAGGTAAGAGATGTTTAATGCCAGTTGAATCTCTTCCTTTAACCTTAGAGATTTTTATAAAATAACATCTCTACTGAAGACAGGTTGATAATAACTTACGACTTGGAGGTCATAGGCCAGTCTATGATATTATTGCCAGTCCAAAGAAAATTGTCTTTTGAATGACATCCAATCTAATCTTCAACACCTAATCATTTAGAAGGCCTGGAGAGCATAGAGTTCAGATATTAAGACTACTCAGATTATATATGCTGTTCTTTCCCATCCCTCTTCCTAAAGAATCAAATCTATGCTTTGAGATTGATCTCCAAACTCTATTAAAAAACTAGGGGTAGGTTGACTTTATTTTATGTCTCTGTGTACAGTTTTATAACAAAGAACATAGCAAGAAGGTAAAACTTAGAAAAGCATTAGGATGTTTTATGTTTATTATTCTATTTAGTACAATAAGAAAAAGCATCTATGTTTTCAAAAGGTGAAAATGTTGCCATTTATAAAGGAAAACTATATTTACGTATTTTCTTTGGCCTTTAAGAAAAGTTTGCAAAATTGTAAATATATATAGCCTTCTACCCAGACACTAAATTTAAAAATAATAAACTATGACTTCACAGAACAGGTTTTCGTATTCACATATGTATGTGATAGTGGCAGATGGAGAAATGTCTAATGAAACTATTGATTAAAGAATAATTTCAAAGATAGCTGAAGGAAAAATACTTTAAGATATATAGATCTCATCAGGAATTATTATTTTAATATGACCACTTCCACAGGAAATCAAAAAGTCTCTGTCTTATGTTTTCCTTTAAAATACTCTATTCTTAATAAGAAATATGCACATTTTTAAATGACAAATATAATTTCCTTCACAAATGGAATAATAGAATCCTGAAGAGTATTTTATTAGTATTACCTTCTTTTTAACATTGCGTTAGCCACAAATGTTGCCAAACAAAGCTATTTTTATTGACTATCACATTTTGTATACAACGTCATGGATTTTTTTTTTTTTTTTTAAGGTGGGAATTCATCTAAAGGGTTTGCTTTCTTATTTTACAAAGTATTAAAATTTCCCTGATGCCTTTCTTCTTTCTCTTTTAAAGCTTGATTGCTTTATTTGAAAGAAAGAAGAATGCTGTAAGGCACACAATTATCTTCAATGAATAATGAAATATCATGAAGATAAATTACAACTCTATCAATCGGAATTTGTAACTAGTATAGGAATCTGATTCTTGCTCAGAGTAATAGTTAAAGTTGAATTGACTTGATAGGAAGAAAGTCTAAAGCAAGAGAATTAAATGTGAATTCCGGTTAAATACTGTCAGAAAAATATAATTAATAACAAAATCTCATACACCAGAAATCCTCCCCACAAAATTTGGAGAAAAATAAAACCCTTCTATTACTGACTAAGCATTATGTCAGAACGTAATGAGCATCTCAGGCAATCAGCTAAGAGATTGCAAGGACAAAAAGAAATCTCACTCTTATATATGACCAAGCAGACACAATCCATTACATTACATCAAAGTTTCCAAGAAAAACAATAACTAGTCTTCAAGCAAGGGGACTGGACAACACCATTATTGTCACACATAATTCTTCATAACTTTATGTGGTAATTGGGGTGACCATCTGTTTTTAGCTAATTAGTTTCATGGGGGGAGGGGGCGAGAAACAAACTTTCCATTTTTATGACAAGAGTTGGTTTTGCACCCTAGGTGAACAACAAGGATTTAAGTCCCTACCCTCCCACAGAACAGAAGTGCTCTCTCTCTTAATCTTTCTCAAGAACCTGCAAGCCATTGCAAAGACGTGGCTGGCAGGTTCTTGGGGAAGATTTTCCTGGGTCATAAAGCTAACAAAAGGGCAACTGACAAATGGCTTATTTAGTCTTGAAAAGGATTTTCTGTATATACATCTCAGAGAGATGAGAAAGTGCTGCAAGTTTTCTAAGGCAAGGGCTCTGAGAAAAAGGAGGGAAAAGCAAGTCTCTTCCCCATTTTCAACTGTGAGAATTAAGCCTCTTATTTTTAATTGGTATTTGTCCTTACAACACAAACTACTAGAGTTAATCTAAAATAAATCATAAGAGAGAATGACTAATATGTGTTCAAATTATAAAATCAAAAATTTAAAGCAGGTTTACGATCTCCCTTAATTATTTCATGTGTGTAAATATTAAATTGTACATTTCAACAGGGGCTGCTATCCCTACTTTTATATACAAGCAAAATTATTCCTTCAATTATATACCTAAATACAGATCCATGGATCCTTTGTGGTTTATGGAATTTCCATTGCTACATTCAAGAAGACTTCCTTTAGGGAGTTAAGGAAAGGAAGAAGCCAGGCCTTGAAAATCCCAATTTCTGAGATGTGAATAGTCTTACCTTGTTTCCCCGAAAATAAGACCTAGCTGGACCATCAGCTCTAATACGTCTTTTGGAGCAAAAATTAATATAAGACTTGGTTTTTAATATAATATAATATAATATAATTAATATAATATAATATAATATAATATAATACTGAGTCTAATATTAATTTTTGCTCCAAAAGACACAGTAGAGCTGAAGGTCCGGCTAGGTCTTATTTTCGGGGAAATACGGTAGTTCATCTGGGGTAGACTCCAATGAGGTCTCAGATCCTGGACTGAATAGATCTCCAAAACTGGATTTATCCAGTTTGGGTGTGCCTTGCTGATCAAAGTGGGGTCAAGGTGAGGCTAGCGTTTCAATTGCTTCAGTTTTCTCGCTGAAGAATTATTAGATATTGACAAGCTATTTGCATTCACTTTAAGGATAAAATGGTGACCCAGATTATTTAAGAGACTGTCCCACAGATTAGACCATGATGACTAATCATGTTTTTTAACTGACCAGCGTTTTCCCGTTATACCACACTGCTCATTCATAGAACCCCGTTCCTGAATATATCTTCATCTTTAACCCTCACATACCCTAAAATGGGATCAAAAGTTTAAGGACCAATATGATTAAATAATTCAGTAGAACTAAATAATAACTGTGCTTCTTATGGTACAATTGTTCAACTATTTCAACAGATTTTTCTTTTTTTTTTTTTTTAGAATTTCCACATTAGGCAAAACTCAAGTCCTGGAATTTCTCTCCAACATATATTATTCTTTTGTTTGTTTGTTTGTTTTTATCACTTACAATGAATTCAGAAATCAAGACCTCTTAAAGTATATGCAGACTGCCTAGCATGCTTTGGCTTTTTAGATATATTTAGTATTATATGTTATTATATATGTTATATATTTATTTATTATGTATAATAAAATGTATACTTTTATTAAATATACAAAATGTATACCTTTGAGTATAAAATATGACTAAAACATAAAACATCACTAAAACAACATAGGTGATTTATTTGGATAAGAAGAGAGTTGAAAAGATAAAAGAAAACAAACAAAAATAAAAATTTCCGATGCAGCATTATTCCTGAGTCTTGTGTGAAATGGGGCCATCATGTATCACAGCGCCTAAGCAAGGGTACCACATGGATTTCCTGAAAAGAGCTTTACTTTGAAATGGAGGCTCGGTAATTCCTAATTATTGATGGTATAGTTTGTAACATTATTTTTATTCAACTGTGACCAATGGAAAATTAAAACAACTTTGATCACTTTGGAAATTCTAGGCTTGGCTTTTCATTTGTAACTATCAATTATTTAGAGAATAGTTGAAAATTGCTCTTGGAGCCCTTTTTTGGGAAAAATTACAGTAATTTAGGTAGCAAATGTGAATGATCTCAAGGTTGTAGTTCCATATGGAATAAAAATGCCTTACAAAACAGTCACATTGCCATCTACTGACAGCTTTTTGTAAATGAACCCACATTTTCTCATTAGCCTAACTGACTACGCACTTTACCAATCTATTACTTGACATGCGTCAGTGTAAAAGAAGGGCAACATAGTGTATCTGTCGCCTCGTGTATCCACTTGAAATAATCTCACCGTTCACAGGAGCCATTTGAAGCTATTCAATGTTTCACTTTTGTATACTGCAATTAGATACATTTATTAACGGCATTATTGCATAGTATTTCAAAGCTGGTAAAGCTGTTTTCAGGAAAGTGACAACAGAGTGCATGTTAATAAATCTGCCCTGCATGTACAGTACACAGGGACTGGCTAATAGGATTTTCATAATAACAGCATTTATCTCACAGCACATTTTATACTACCAATCACTAGGTAACAGCAGTGTTGTTATTACATTATGTGAAAAATGGGATTTGAGTTATAACCTGAAACACAAAAGCACGATGGTAGGTGAAGCACCTGTGCATTAAACCATTTTCATTCCCGTTTTTGTTTGCCTCTGCCAGAGCTGATGTAAGAAAAACATGCAGGGCTATTGTACAGGAATGAAGGATTCCCATCAGGACTGCCTGCGACCCAGCTCTGGAGTAGGCACCTGATACACACTGAGTGTGGTCCTGTCGATAGCAAGGATCAATCCTTCCCGAAGTTGGTAGTAATCATCTCACATCAAATGGAATTCATTCCCCAACTTATTTCCATGGACTCATGGTACTGATTCCCCTTTCTGCCTTGTCACAAGACTTGAAGTTTCTCTTCAGATGAAAATTTAACTGTAAAGTATTTTTTCACGAAAGTCATGAGTACTTTTATCAGTTTTTCAGATAATTACATACTG
The DNA here is from genome assembly GCF_057876585.1 of Rhinolophus sinicus. Lineage (NCBI taxonomy): Eukaryota > Metazoa > Chordata > Mammalia > Chiroptera > Rhinolophidae > Rhinolophus > Rhinolophus sinicus. The sequence continues at coordinate 124,449,536 of NC_142515.1, forward strand.
TGAATGTTTTAAAACTTAAACACAAAAGAAAAAAATACAAATATTTTGGCTAAATTCATGTACTACCTTGCAAAATAACTCATACAGAAACCCTGAGCTCTGCGCCCCATATGACAATAACTGTGCACCTCAGTTACTTACCATCCTCACAAACAGCAAGGAAAATTTCAACCTCAAATTGCTTAGAGGAGCTTAAATATATGTACAATCAATCAGGAGGCATGCCATCAGCCTATCGTTTTACATATTTCTGTTTGAAATAAATCAATGAATGGTGAATATACAAAGTGGCAGAATGGAAAGCCAGGCATTATTCAAGTAGAGCACACCACCACTTACTTTGTCATAACTTGCTCTCCCTAAATTTACTGTGAAACAAGGTGAATTAAAGGTTCCCTTGACTGGAGACCCAAGGAAGCAGGATGTTCTGCTCTCAGAAATCCAGCTGAGTTTGAATATGAAATCATTCAAGAAGAGATGAAAGGCCCAATTTTCATGCCACCTTTCAACTAGGTCTAAATAAATGCTCAAGATTCTTACTGTATTTCCTTGCCTTGCAAAATAGATAATTTCCAAGTGATAATTCAGTTGTAGACACTATAAAAAATAAAAAAAAATATTGAAAGATATTTAGGTTTTTCTTCACTTCTATGAAACACTTTTAAGACTGCAGAGAAATGTACGAGTGTATAGAACATGGAACATTTCCATTACTAGAACTATTATTTCATCTCCTACAAACTTGATACTGAAGTATTTATATTTGAACTATATGTGTTGTTCACTTTACATTGCTTGTTTCATATTATAAATGTATCATGAATTAGAAAGTATTACTTACAATTTTATATGACTTTAACAATAAAAATGAAAACCAAATCAACTAGAAATATAATGTAAGAAAATCTTGTGGTGTCAGAAGTTTGAACCGGTACGTGTGCGTTTGGGGACTAATTTTTATTGGGCAGGAGGCAGCTTGTGAGTAAAAACAAGAGGGATCTCTGGGAGTTCTGCTTCAGTTTCTCCCATAAAACTGAGTTGGGACACAGTGCCTGGCCCACACCTATGACTACTCAGAGCTCCGATATTGGTGTTTGCAAGAATTAAATTATATCCTCATGACTATTTCCTACGTAACTACCAATGTATAGTTCTTAATCCCTTTCCCTTTTACATAAGGAATACAGTCAATAATAGTGGGATACCTAGGTATGAGGTCAGATAGGTACTAGATTTATCAGGGGGATCACTTCATAAGTTATATAAATGTCTAATCACTATGTTGTATACCTGAAACTAATATATTGTATGCCAATTGTAAGTGAAACATTAAAGGATATATTTTAAAAGAATTAAATTAAGTTGGAACAGAACAGAAACCCTGTGCTTATAGTGAGCTAACACAAAGAGACGGAAAACACATTTGGACAGCCTCTTCTCCACACTGTCTCCAAGCTCCCTGGGTTGAGGGATTATTATCTATTGCAGGGATTCTGTCCCAAGGCTGATTTTCCCTGGGAGGTAAAGGGCGAAGCCACTTATCTAAGGATTTGTTTAATGGGGTTAGTCATGCTAATGGTTTATTAGCACCTGAAATTTTCCACTCTGGGACTCACCTATCCCCCTTCCACTAACATCCCTTTAGCACCCTGGCGTTGACACTTGGAGTCCAGCTTTGCTCCATAAGCACTGAAAAACAGAGCAGCTTTATTATTAAAGGAAAATGAACTCACAGGTGCAAATAATAATCCACTTGGGAAACACAGATACTAATTCTGTTAGAAGCATTAGAACATATTTATCAAGCTTTAAAATTAGTCAAATAATAAACTAAAAGATAAAAGAGATACCAGTAAAATAAAAGCAGACAGAATTAAGGGCTATATGGATATAGACGAGGAATATATTAGCAAACTACAAGATCAGAACAAGAAAATTCCTCAGAGAAAAAAATGAGAAACACAAAAGATTAATAGATAAGTTAAGAGATAGGCTAGACAGAAAAGTGCCAATATCTGGAAAATAAGATTTACTTATTTCAAAAACAGAAGAAATGAAAATAAAAGAATAATCATTATTCAAGGTACTAATGGGTATAAATTTCCTTTTTTTTTTTTTTTTTTTTTTAACAAAGAAAGTCTCAGAGTACTAATGAAAAATGATAAAGAAAAACTCACACTCCTACTTTATAAGGAAATTATAGAATCCGGGAGTGAGAATAGCTTAAATGGAAAGATTGAGTGATAAGACAGCCTCAGGGTGTGTATGATATCAGATCCACAAACAGGGTGTCAGGAATTAGGGTCAATGACTGTGTAAAGAAAAATTACCGAAAACATTCAAATGAGGCCAAAATAGTATAGGAACAATATTTATCAAGCTCACTCAAGGATTTTTCATCATCTAGGGAAGGTACTTTCATTTGGCTTTTACTATTAATTATGGGCTTTGACTCTGGAAGTTACACATTAACTTGTTATTGTCTGGCAAAGATGTAAATAATGGCCACTAGAAAAGAGACGTCCAATTTTTGTTTTTACTGCTTGTTTGGGCATTAACCAGTGGTAACCTTTTAACTGCCCATAAATACCTGTGAATAAATGCTCTTTGAAACAGCTTTACTATTTTACTAGTTCAGTCATTAATAAGTTAATAAATCTTTAACAAACACCCATTCTATATTTGTATGTCTGTAATAATTTTCACCTGAGAAAATTATGATTTGATACCTAGAACCTGTAAGGAATATTGTATAAGAAAAAATATTTACAGACTCTTTTGTATGTCTATACCGTCTACATCCCTGAATGCTTTTTCTGAAAAGAGCTATGTTTAAAGATCTCTGACTCTAGAATGAGAAGGATAAATGTTTAGGTCCATCTGAATGACCTAGGTTGGGTAAATTAAGTAATGGCACTAAACCTCCATTTTCTGAACTGGAAATGGGAATATTTGTACCTTCTTCATGAAGTTGGGAAAATTAAATAACATAATCCATATAGAGCACTTAGAAAAATACACAACTCAGTAACACAAAACAAATGTTAGCTATTGTAACTTTCACTCTTGAAAACTACCAAAAGAAATATGCAGGCTAGCCTAAAAATGATTTATGTGATACCATGGTCTTGGAAGAAGACTCATGCTTGGCAGTCAGAGGGAACACACATAGTTATGGAAATCTCTGTGGCATATTTATATGACTTTTACTACACGATGCATCCTTTAATATCTAAGAAAAATAATATTCAGTGTGAATTATTTATATTTGAACGTTTTGAAATCATTCAGTTAACTCTCAGCCAGGCATGAAAGGAAACATGATGTCTGTTATCTTTATTTTCTGATGGAGTTTAAAGAGTTCATTAATGTCTCCTGGCTGCCCCCGAACAGTTTTCATTCCTTTGGTTTGCAAATTAGAAAGTCAGAAAATTTAAAGATTTATTCTGTAAAATAAAGAGAATATCAAGTTTTCAGGCAATATAAACAATTCAGAATTGTAGCTCAAAAAGAGAGTTAAAATTGCATTAGCTCTAAGAAGTTTATCATGTAAATATTAATGTAAATAGGATACATTATGAGATAAGTCTTAAAAAAAGGACTACTTTGCATGTTATTATTTTCTGAAGACTATATGACCTCTTCATTTCTCAGGTAACACAAGTGTTGTGTGCCTATTCAAATTGATTTATGACATTCACCCTAAAATTTATTGAGTCATATGTGTAATCATATACATGAATATGTGCTTCTATTTGGTCATTAATAGATACGAGATAGACAGCACTGACAATTAATCGAAGTTGCTAGTCTTTTCAAATATGTTTTGTGTGGTTACTCTCATAAAACAAAAGTCTCCTTTGATTTAGATGAATATTAAATAAAAGTCAGAGGAGAAGTAATGGTCCCTTCACTGTAATGAATTTTTTTGGCATACTAGTAGAAAACATTGGTAAGCACAATGGCCCGTGTTTCAGAATCAGCAATAAGAAAGCGAAAACAAAGCATCAGCAAAGTGTCTCTTCGGTTCTGATACCACCTGAAAATGGTGACCAAATTTGGCTCATTGACCACGTGGCCACTGTTAAAGTGACAGGCGGTTAAGCTACTTCCAACTGCAGTCTCCTGGAAGATCTTGTTTTGAAGGTCATAAATATGCTTTACATTTATTTCAATAACTTATACTGTTCTTATATTTGAATTATAACTCATATGCATGCCCTCTTTCGTAAAAATAAATTTCAGATTCTAGATAGGAAAAAAGAAATTGCTTGCTGTGAAAAAAATAAAAAACTTTAGCATTTAATTGCATATATAATGATAATATCTGTAAAGCTAATAGCAAAATCCAAATATGCTTTTATTGAAAAGTTTTTTCAGCACTCTCTCTTATCATCACTAATTTTCTCTGATTTACTACTAGACCTAAATTGCCATTTATAATGTGTGATGAACATACAGAAACTTACATGTTGCCTTTTGTTTTATCTAGGACCAAGTAGATTGTACAAATAAGCTTGATTGCTCTGTGACAGAAAATGTGACCATCTGTAACAATTCATATTGTGAACTTATTACATAGATAATTATTATGATTAGTGTTACAATTCAGCAATCAGAAATCTGTACAGGATCCAAAAGAACACAGCGGGATAATACTCCATCTAAATGGGCTCAGGAAAAATGCAATTTATTTGACACACTCCACAAGAGAGGCAGAATCAATTGGACATGTAGTGTAATCATTTTTCTCTCCCTCAATAGCTTGTTACAGGAGCCAGCACCACGCTTGGAAGGGAACTTGCCATACAGAACCATGGTTGTTGCATCTGCATAAGAAGAGACCAACCCTTGGGTACAGCGAAGATATTACTGGAGCTCCTTTTATCTGGACAGAGGAGGTTACCCTATATTACACAGGGCACCTATTTCATCGGCAAGGGCTTTTTAAGTAATTTATTGGGATGATGTTTTTAGTAAAATAATAGAGGTTTCAAGTGTACATTTCTATAGTACATTATCTATATATTGCATTCTGCGTTCACCACTCAGAATCAGGTCTCTTTCCATCAAGTACTATCTTTATGTCACTCACTTAGGAAACTAAAGCTCCCCATCTCTCTAACTCTACTTGAGTTCAAATGCAGCAATGACATGTATACTGGACTATGTATTTTACAAAGAAAACCCCTTCCCTCTCCCCAAAGCTTTTCTGTGGCTGTCATATAAACTATTTTTGAAAAATCAGTGAATTTTAATGTGAGAATTATAAACTTTTTTAAATGTTTTGTAGCACACACATTTCTTTTTTTTTTCTTTTTTTTTTTTTTTTTTGAGTTTGGAAGATATGATAACTTTTTATTGTTATGCTGACAAAAATATGTAATTTTCAATTTTTAAAAAGCAGGTGTATGTCTCTGGTTAGTCCACATCTGCTCCATTAAATAAGATACGACAGAAGTGAGCTTGGTAGGAGGTAGAGAAGGAGGAAGCAGTGGAGTCCTAAAGACATGCAGGTGGAAAGTTGTTATCCTAAACACCTGGACCTATTTACTAGCTAGCTGCTATCCTGGGATAGATACATATTCTATTTCCAAACTCCCTTGGTGGAAAACAAATAATATTTTTTTAAAATGGAATGTCTTTATTGCATAAAATATCAAAATTTATAAATGTTAATTTTTCAGAATAATAAATTACAAAACCTTTAAGATGGAGCATCATTTGTTTCCATTTAATAGAAAATTTGAAAGCTACGCAAGTGTCCAGTAAAAGCTCTTGAAGATATATTAATTTCAGTATTTATTCTCTACTTCTAAATTGTATATTCATAATAAAATAACATTGAACTGTGAGGAGAGAACTTCATTATATTCCATTTTCTTCAAGCTATATTGTACCTGATAGCTTGTATCTATATTCCAGGTATCATTTCATTAAAATAAATTCCATATTAAATCTCAACAAGAGCTGTACAATGAAGCTAAGGGGATGATAGCAAGACCGATATATAAATACAAAAACTAGTGCAGAAAAATTAAAATACTTGCAGAAATAAGTGGAAGTCCCAAGTCTCAAGCCAGCTTATCTGGTGATGATCTATTACCATGCTAGATACAGTTCAGTGATACTCCATGCACTTTTTAATGACTCTCACTAAAACATTCTTTTCAAGATAAAAATTCATATGAAACCCAGTGTTCTGCCATCTGTTTGCTTCCCCATCCTGGTTTCAGGTTTAGATTAATTTTGAGAGGGAATCTGAACGTGGATCAGACAGTAATCTAGTAAAAACCATTTAGAATGGCACAAATTTTGATTGCAGTAAATAAATTGTCTTCAAAAAACTCTACATTATTGTTAGCAAAAAAAAATAATAATCACAGAGATATAAAAGAGTGAAAATGCTGAATCTGTATCCATGAACCATTAATCTTGAGGGATAAACCATGATGAGATTTAATGCCAACTAATTTGGGGTTTTACTTAATATCATCTTGCTATAGAGGAGAAGATACAGTTCTGTGAGAAAATGGTACTGAGCTTGTCTTTGTATGACTCCATCAGTCATGTTTTCATTTGTTTGAACCCAACAAAATTGTCAGTATTTGACCATTTGGGGTTTACCTAATGGCAATTTCATCTGGTTCAACTTAGCACATTTGTTCTTTATATTTTGCCAAAAATATCTGAGAAGAAGCTGGAGAACAAATCAAATTATCAACCTAATGTCTACTCACAACACTTTAAAAAATAATTCCTGTGTACACAAAGTCTTATTTAATTTAATATAGGTAGTTTACATATTTCTCACTCATGGAAGATCCATACCGTAGAATCATAACTTTTAGTAGCAAGCTTGCTCATGTACTTTATCGGTGTAGATGGCAAGGTACCTATGAGAATGTCTCATCAAAATTGTTTTTGAGATACTTAAGGCACAACAGCATCAAAATTTAAGAATGCAGATATTTAGGCTGTTATGTCAGAACACCCATAAAGAACATCTTTTCTAATTAAATGGCTCACTGTAAAAAGAATCTAGGAAATAACAAAAATGAATTAAGAAAATAACCTTCCAATTTAAATCAAGGTTATTCAGTTTTATTTAATTTTGAAGGCAGAGATCTTGTCCTATTTATCAATATATCTCTACCTTTCTCCCAATACATGTACTTTGCACTTAATATGCACTTCATAGATTTCTCATATTATATTTGTTATAAAACTGTGATGATGCTCTTAGTGAGTCCCAGGAAATGGAACCCAGGGAGGGAAAAAGCCTAGATAATAAATAAATGTTTTAACAGTATATTGTTTACTTTAAAAATCATAAACTTATACCTGTTTACTTATTATAATATGAGGGCCGTTTTATAGTGCTTTAGGTGTTTCTAGGACTTTGACTCGCATTATTTCATTTAGCTTTATTTTAAGGTTTTACACTGCATTTAGTTAAGGACCATACCAAAATCAGTTTAAGAATTTCAAAATTCTACATAGAAAAATTAACTACTAAAAACTTTTGCTTTAATGTTTGTAAATTTAAGCACCAAAGCAAAACTTGAAAATTTCATACATATATATTATACATATATATAAAATATATATATTTATATTATATATACATAATATATAGTCATACAGTACAATGTCATACAATAATATTAAAGGCCCTTACAATTTTAAATATTTAAATAGCAGCTTTATTAAGATTAACCCTTTTAATGTATACAAGTCAGTGGTTTTTAGTATATTCAAAGCATTGTGTAGCCATTACTACTTCTAATTTTAAAACTTTTTCATCATCCTCAAAAGAGATCCTGCACTTATTAGCAGTTTAGGTTTTTAATATTTTTAAGAGACAAACGATCTATACTTTGTTCTGAAAACAAAATACCAAGAGTTAGAAAGGTTTTACTTCCTAATAGAAAGCAATTAGTGAAAGTGGCAGTTTTCCCTTGGATATGCTTCTCCACCACTGTACTCAGCAGTTTTGACTGCACGCTTGGAAGAAGACTTCCAAAGACTAATATTACAAAACTAATTTTTCTGAAAGTTTTTTTTTACATAATTTGGGCTTGCAATGTGTATCTCCTTAAATGTCTTCCACGTGTACAATACATGTGCTAAGTGAATCGGCGAAGGACCCTAACTCTTCACCTTTCTTATTTCCAGGGACTGTGCCATGTCACTCTGTATTGCTCTCTCACATGCTCTTGAACAACCATGTTGTAGGCTTTGGCCAACACGATTTTAACAGATACAACACAAGCAAAAGCTTAAAGTGAGTTTGAGCTTTGGGGGTATTTTCTCTTGCCATCTGCCACTGCTATTAAAAAAAAAAAAAGAAGTCTGGGCCAACTAACCAATTTTCCCTAGAAAGAAAATGAGATCTGTGGATCAGAGACAATCCAGAGACACCTGAAGAGCTAGCTAACCTGCAGATGTATGACCAAGCCCGGTGAAGGTCAGCCTAGATTGGCCAACAGCCAGCTGATGCACCTAGAAGGAGCCCAGTCCATCCCCAGAGCAACAGTCCCCTAACCCAACCTGCTCAAGGATGTGAAAAGTGGATACTTATGGCTGTATATGCTACTAAGGTTCTGTAGTTTATTATGGAGAATTATGGTGACAACCGGTAACTGAAACAGTAAATAACTAATGAGAAAAAAAAAAAAAAGAATATGATATCACCTTAGAAATGCAATAATTTCCAAGCTATGGATGCCTGTATATGGATAGAATTTCCTTAAATCACCAGAATCAAAATATTTTCTTGCTACGCCCATAGCAGTAGTGAACTACGCTCCTAGCAGGGATGGAGAGAGCTATTTAGAGAAGGGGTTACGGAATTTCCTTAGTAGTTGGTTTAAGAGAATGTCATTTTTTTCCCATTGAGCAGCAAAATGGGGTCAAGCAAGAGTATTATCTTTTGAAGCTGAAAGCCATCTTAGACAGAAAGTAATCACCACACAATCAAACAGGAGTTGAAATAAATGAATACTAGCATGGATGTTATTTTAAAAGACATCCAACAAAACATGCAGACTGCTCCACATGGTTTTAATGCATTGACTGTATTTCTGGGGGCTCCAATTACAGCCACATGGGACAAACCAAGTGTTCATAGTGTCAGGGTTTAGATTCTGAGGAATCAGAGCATGGATGTACTTCAGGCAACCAGAGGCAGACACATGAAGGGTTCATTTTGACTCTAAGTTCCTTAGAGCCTCAAGCTGAGGACACCAGATCAGTCAAAAGGTCCTAAAGCCTTGCAAGAATGAAAGTAGGAGCTGATACAACATTAATGGGCCAAGGAGACCTGGAACCAAAGAACTATAACGTCTGGAGCGAAGAAAGATATTTTGTGCTATTGGCACAAAGGAGACCGAAAATTCCATGGCTTTCTTTCACACAACTCTAAGTACGTGGTATAAGCTGGTTTAAAACTGCAGTCATGCCAAACTATTTCTTCAAGTGACATACTCCAGTTTCTGTAATTTTTTTACTCGTGTATTAAATATGTGTATTTGAAAGGCCTTGATTCCCATTGGATTTATCTAATATATACAAAGGGTGCCAAAAAAAAGTACACACATTTAAGAAAGGAAAACACTATTAAAATTGTAATACTCAATATACATTGATAACAAAACATGAATACAAGTCACAGTTAACTTCTGCAATTACAAGAGATGCTCAAAGTGGTTACCGTCAGCGTCCAGACACTTCTGATTACGGCAAACTACTGCTTGAGCAATGTTGAGCAAAGTGTCCACTTGTATACGTTTTTTTTGGCTGCCCCTGGTATTTTAGATCAATTCTGGCCCCTGTCCACTTAAGTGGACAAATGTTTATAGAAGGTTTGGGATCCTAGATGAAACATCCTCCATAGCAACAGTAGAAATAATGAGGAAATTAATATTCTCAGTCAGCTATGAGTTAAAAAAGCTTTTATGAGTCAGTTGGGGAACAAACCTCTATTGTAGCACTGTGATCCAGAATTTAAAAAAAAAAAAAAGTCTGCTTACAAATAATTTTTTCGCAATGCAACCTAAGTGTAAGTTGGACTGTTAATACATGTTCTCTGACCTAGTGACTATATGTATTGTATCCTGGCTGTTTTCTGTGCTCTGAGAGGGAGGAACAGTAATTACTCAGGCCACTCAAGAAGCATAATTGAGAATAATTCAGTTATATTTATTCACTCATAAATTTGTTCATGCTATAAATATTGGCTGAGTACCTACTATGTGCCTACTATTATAAATAATGTGCTAGAACTATTCTAGAACTGGGGATATCATTCTTATGAAAGTTATATTCTAGTAGAAAGAAAAAAATAGTAACAATTTAAGAAATGATAAGTACTATAAAAACATACAATCAAGGTAAGAAGTAAGTAGTTGGGAAAATACAGTTTTATATGTGGTGATCCTGAAAAGTCTCTCAGAGTAATTAATATTTTAACGTAAATTTGAAGGAAGTAAGACAATGAGGAAAGTGACACCTAGGAAACAGCATTTCAGTCAGAAGAAACAGGATACACCAAGACCCTACCTGGATTGTGAGTGGTTTGCTTGAGGACCATCAAAAAGCTAGAAAGTCATCAAGTGGCCAAGAATATGCTAAAACCCCCCAAATTTTCTAGCACAATTTCCTTTTCTGAAAGGACTAGACATATAGAGATTCAAACATTGATGCTTATAGCCAATTTGGAATGAACTGTCTTTTTAAAAACTCTAATTCTATTTTACTCTGTAAGAATGCAGTTCTCCTAACAAGTATCTCAATACTCAGATTCCATCTTTCACTACAATGACTATAACGTCAATTTTATTTAAGATATTTGGCCTCTCTGACATCTCAGGCAGTGCAATCTCAAATGCCATACTCACAAAATTAATCATTAATTACTCCATAAATATAAATGTTGGCATTTTGAGCAATGGTGAACTCATAGTGTGTCCCTGTGTGCTTTGATGTATATAAATTAACAGATAGCCTTATAAAAACCATGTCTATTTTCCTCATTTAACCAACTCCAAATTTCTACTAAATTTATGAAGATAGCACTGAAGATACAATTTCACAAAATAACCAACTATTAAGGCATCAATTAATCTATTTCCAAAATCAAAGAAAAACCCTCTTAACCAAGGGAACTATAGATTTGAATTGAATGACAATTCAGAGTTGACATATTTTGCCACTGGACATATAACGCTCATATAAAACGCAGGAAGAATGTCTTATTTCCTACCTCCCTATTCCTCCACAACCACCAAAATACCATGCTTTCATCTGCCCTCTGGTTCACCAGAGACTCCACTACTCAAATGTCTGTGTATTAGTCTCCTCCAAAGAGACACACAGTTCCATACTCTCTTACATTATAGAATAACCAATTTTACGCTAAATAGTGAGTTTGTGTTACTAATGCCTTTTGCATAAAATGAAGTAAACCTATGAATATTACCAATTGTACCCCCAAGTAGGGCAACATATTAGATCAGCAAATTGCTAATTTTTAACTTTCTGTGCGTTTCTGTCTTAAAAAAAAAAAAAAAAAAAAATTTTCCTGGGTCTTTCCTTTGACATCTATTAAAGTGATTCACTGGCTAAAGAAATGCAGAGGTTAATCATTTTGATTAATTTCTAGTTAGCTCTATCTGTATTTCAGAGGAAAGGATCACTATTACCATTTGAAGAGGCCGGTCTAGGATCCAGCAGCGCTAGCAGAATGTATGCAGTTCATTTCTGACAGTTCAGTTTATAGGCCTCACTGGAAAAAGGGAAAACTCTCTTATTCAGTCACAACTCATTAGAAAGCTTTATTTTATATAGAGAAAGTAAACATTTCATCATTTATCCTTATCTCTTTTTTATATTTTTTACTTCTTTGGAAGACAGTTTTTAAAGTCACCCAAATAGGTAATTACCATTGAAATTTTACTGAGTACAATGAAGGCCGTCTCTATCATGTGTGTTGAATTTTACGAAAACACTTTTACTTGCAGATTAGTTTTTCTACTAAATTTGTAACACTTGAAATAAAGTTGGAATGGTTTTAAAATCTGAAGTTAATTTACCTTCAAATGAACTTCAATTTGATTATCCTGGCATTTCAGAATATCTATTTTGCCATGTGGGAAATGCCAGTAAACAACAGAATATCATTTTGGGGGGAGTATGTTTTTTTTAAGTAAGAAAAATAAAATCAACTTAGGACAATATCAAAACATCCAAAAAGAACTTTTGAATACCTTTAAGTGCAAAATATTCAATTATGTTAATATCACAGAAGCCTAGAGAGAAAATAGAAGGGTAAGGGGGCATAATAACAAACTAATCAGACTGATCATTTTAATCCTAAGGAATCCATCAGACAGTACCTTTCTAATGGTTGCAACACACATTGCAGAAAGATCTAATGAGTCCATATTTCCCAATATTATTCATTCTTCGAATCATTTCACACTCTGCCCTTTTTCTTCTACTTTAGCAAATAAATGTATCAAAATGTCCATCCTATTTTTTCTTTTTCATAACGTCATATGTGTTGAATCAATGGCCTGTATCTCAAGATGAACCAAAACAATGAGTTAACGGGCCACACATGTGATTCCAGTTTTATCTCCATTTTGTTTTTGTGTTGGTTGTCAATCTTTCTCCAATTGCACTTTTCACCATCGTGACTTATGTTTGACATAAAAGGCCTTGTCAACCATCTCTAGTTTCACTCAAAGAGTGGAAGTCCTGCTCACTTTCTGAAACTTTCTCAAAGTCAAGCAGAAGCATCTGGCACCATTACTTCATTCCACTAGAAAAGCCTTCCAATTTGTCTGCTTTTGTTAAATGGTTCTAGGGCGGACAAGATGCTACCCCACTGTCAGCACATCCACCAACGTGAGGAAAGTCAGAACCATCTATATTGTACCAGAAGTCCAGACTTCAGTTCATTTCGCATGATTAATATCTTAACAGAACATTAACATTTGCAAATGTCATAATTACAGGAGTCTAGAAAAACTGTGGTAAGTAGGCTGAAGTCTACATGGAAACTTGGATTCTCGTATTTTCTGAGTGATTCCCCCAGCAAGTTCCATGGGTGCATGTTTACAGCCAGTAAATAGCCTCACAAAGTCTCTGCTAAAGATGTTATCTCATCAAAACTTCCACGGAGATCGATGCTGCTTCAGTCTTCCCTTGATCCTACGAGGTGGCCTGACACAGAGCATGTGCTGCTAGCTTAGCAACTAAGTCTGTTTCTGAAGAGCTCTTGCTCTTTGATGGATGCCTACCTGTGATCTGAAATCTGGGCAAAACCCATGGAGTTTGATGAGTATATTCTTGAACATGAAACACTGCAAGAACATTTTGTTTTTAGAGGAGAAAACATTCTGTACACTAACTATTCCACACGTTGTGTCAGCAGCTTTGCTAGATTTATCAACCACGTAGGTATAAGCTTGTCAATCAATGCTTGATAGTTGTGAGATTAAAAGATAGAGAAGTAACTTCTTCCTCTTTCTCATCAGAGCTTGAGCTGCTCCTTTTTCCTCTCTACAGCCATTATGTAACTTTCAAATAGCCTAACTCAATCTCTTCCTTTCAGATCCTTTTGGTCACTTGTCAAAAGACTGCCGAGGAGACGGTCTCTTTGGGCTAACTTGGGTAACTTTTAACATCACTTCTGCCTCTAATCCTTTATTATTATTATTATTTTCAACAGAGACTTCTGCGTAGAGATCATTTACGCCCTCAGAGCCACTGAGCCCTTCTCTCCTCGGGGGACAGACTTCTCTCCTCAGGACTCCATGACCCCAGCAGACCTGTACTGGGCCCCTCTTCATTCTTTAATTTTTCAAGACAATTTAATATATACTATATAAATGTAATATAATATCTATAATACATACAATGTAATGTGTAAATATTCTATTTATGTTAAAAAGTCATTGAATTAGCTATCTATTGATACATAACAATTTACCCCCAAACTTAGCTTAAACCAACAATTATTATCTCACAACTTCTGCAGATCAGGAATTTGGAAGAAGCTTAACTATAGTTCTCTGATGATGAGTCTCTCATAAGGCTTCAAACAAGCTATCTGCTAGGACTGAAATTATCGAAAGGCTCATGTGGGCTGAGGGATCTACTTCCAAGCTCACTCGTGTGTTGTGGGTAATAGGCAGGCCTCAGCTCCTCACTGGCTTTTGGACAGCAGTCCTGGTTCCTGGCCGCATTGCCTGCTCTACAGGGTCCCTGATGACATGGGAAAAATGAACCAAGAGAAAAGGACAAGACAGAGGGAACGACCAAGATGGACACTGTAGCGTCTTTCATAAGAGATCTCACAAGTGACATACTATCAATTCTGCTGTGTTCTAGTACCCCCTCAGACTTATCCTAACACACCTGAGAACAAATACCACAAGTACATGAATATCAGGAAGTGGAAATCACTGGGGGCTGTCTTGGAGGCTGCCTATCACATCATTCAAATCTAAGTCTGTGATATGAATATCTCCAGTCATTAAATATAATGCTCCAATGATCCTAAAAGAAAGATAGAAATCTCAAAAACAGTATATATCAAAGAGAGAGAGAGAGAGAGAGAGAGAGAGAGAGAGAGAGAGAGAGAGAGAGAGAGAGAAAATCAATACTTTATTGAATTTGATGAAGAAAAACAAGAAATATGAACAGAAGAAAGAGAGTTTGCATCTTTGGATAGAAACCTAATGATGTAAAAAAAAATATATCAAGAAAGTTGGCATGGAGCAAGATTAATGAATTTTGTGTTGACAATGTTAAATGTCAGGTGACAATAGGTACTCAAGTACTATCTGGTAGGTCTCTGCCATCATCGCTCCAGAGAGAACTCAGAGATAGGAATGAAGATTTGGGCATTTCTACAGTTATAAACTTCACAGTGAAGGAAATGTAACCTAGAAACAGAGGTGAGAACCAAATAATTAAGGAACAGAAGGGAAAAATATGAACTGAAAAGAAAAACCTTTCATGGATGAAAGTGAAAAGGGAAAATCATTACATCTAGTTCATGAAATCATGGGAAGAAAGGAAGTTCCAAGAACAGGTTCACAAAAGTCAAGGATACACTCACATCCACAAATACAAAAATAATTTATATCAACTTGGAGAGCAGCAAATAACAAATTTAATTGGAAACCAGATCATGTACCATTCACCTTCTGTTGCATTGTCACTGCCTTTGGCTGTAAAACTGACTGACGTGATTCCAAATGGAAAAAGGTATGGGAGTCTGAATATAAAGGGAAACATTTGAGTGTGGATTCAAATACCTGAGAGGAGGAAGTACTGAATAAATATACTTCTGCTTAACATTTAGTGAAACAAGCTAAGATACTAACAACGTTTTGGTTTAAATGCCATGTGTCTTTTTATGCTACCTGACAAAGGACTGGGATTTATTCTGTCATTTTCTTACGCAAAATCAACTTGCAGAGGCAGGTAGTAAAAGCATCTCTCCTTTTGGCTATCGTACCAGTTAGTAGTGGAATGTCTTCAAACACCCCCTTTTTCCTAACTCCCACTGAAACAGGGCCTGGTTGGGACCCCACAAAGAGGCTTGCAATGTCCCTGTCCTCACCTCTCCCTACCCTAGAGCTTAAAAACTGAAAAAACCCCTCCTTGCTGTTTGAGCTTGAAATGTCCCCAGTCCAGTTCCTTACTTTAGATAATTACCCTGAAACTTGGGCTTGTTTCTGATCACAATACCCCTTGCTTATGATCACAATGCCCCTTGCTTACTGATCACAATCTCTATGGCCTAGCATTCTCTCCAGGTTACTGTCATCACTGCTTCTGGGAAGATGAACACATTGGAAAGCCACATCGCCAGAGAGAGGAACCATCACGTGGCCTCTGGAGGAATGCCCTGATTTTCCCTTAAATATCCCAGGCTGGTCTGAGAAGATGAAGACAGTTTTTGGAGGTGTTAACCCGCTGCCTTCTCAGACCACTGCTGCTGCTCTGATAATAAACGCTTATTCTGTGACCCAACTCCTGTGTTGGTCTATTGGCTGAGCAGTGCTGGCAGCAGTAGCCCCGGACTCATTTGGCCTCAGGGCTCACCACTATTGGGTTCTTTACAGATGAGAGGACTGACAGAAAAGATGGGTAACATTCCCTGCATTGCAAAACTAGTAAGTTACAGAGCAGGTGTCAAACTCAGGTATGCCTGATTCTGAAGCGCATGCTTTTGACCCCTGCCTGACAAAGGGTAAGCATTTAAATATTTGCTAATATCACTAAGGTTAAAAAGTGAAAACTAGAAAAACACGAAATCACTATGTGCAAAGATAATAATTAATATTATTACTGCTCTAATAAAAGCAAACATATATTAAAGTAATTTACTCGTGGTCACATGGCTAGTAAATAGAGGAGCCAAAATTCAAAACCATGTCTGTGTGGCAGCAAAACCTACATATTTGAGCAGTAATCTATAGAATACACTGCCTGACATTACTTAAACTCACATGTTTTCCTTCTCAACTAGGTTCTTATGTTCTTTTATTTCCCTCTCTCTCCCTCTTTCTGTATTCAAATAGCTGTATTCATATTAAAATACTCCAAAGTTGTATTTATAAGGTACTTAACATTTCATGCTGCTTTTTTCTACTAGCATTCTCTCATAAGTTTTTTTCTATATTTCCCTTCAATTGCCATAATTATATTTCATTTTATTCATGCATAACATTCTATACAGTAATACTCTAAAACTAAAAAAGGCATTCTTCTATAATTTGACATTTCATTTAACTTGCATTCATTTTTTATCTGACATAAACAACTCTACAATAAATTTATATGTATATATAAGTTTTTCATTATCAAGTTATTTTCCAAGCCAAATTTTCAGAAGAGAGAGACTTAAGATAAAATATGTGAACATTTGTATGCCTTCTTGTAATACCAAGAAATCTCACCACAACATCCTCAACTAACATAAAAGAAAATTATAAATACAACAACTATTGAGAAAAGCAGTTTGTTTTTGTTCACTGATACGTATTATATTGCTGTGATCCACAGTGGAATGCATGTGGCTTGAGAATATGCCTCCCATAGAAATGATGGGTAGACAGAGTTCGGAAGGAGACCAAAGATTTGTCACCATAAAACTTCCTTTCGGCATATTGATTTTAAGCTAACTACTAAGAAATAAAAGACTCAGAACATTGGACCCTCACCTTTTCCTGCCCTAGAGATTCAGATGGAAAGACCTGCTCGGGAAGGACATCTTAGCATATTCACCTCAGCCTAATTTGAATTAAGCATGGTAGACGGGAAGGCGCGAAGCAGGGCCCTGGTTACTAGATCACCCCGTGTGGCATTGTTTCTGAGCTACCTGGAAAGAATTTACCAGCCATGTGTGTTCTGCTCTTCCCCAACGACCTATAAATTGCCTAGTTCCTTTGAAATCTCAGACCTTTACCCCCTCATTCTTTCTTCATAATGACATTTAAACCTCAACTGCCCAATGCATTTTGGGGTCTCATATTGTATGCCATCCCCCAGCAGGTACATCTATAATAAACTTGGACCATTTTCTCCTTAAGTCTGTCTCTGTATAACCTGATTATGAGCTCAGCTAGACCTTGAAGGCGGGAGGAAGAACACACAGTGTCTGAGCCCCCACAGTTCTCATGACTGCTGTGTAGCCTGAGCCCAAACATCCCAAGTAAACAGCCTGCCAAGCCTTTCTTGTAAGGAGAGGCCACGGAAGAGCACACCTAACTGACCCTGAACTCAACAGGGAACTTTCCACCTTGGGCTCATTAGCATTATGCCAATAGAGCTAATTTTCCAACTAATGCATCGTAGCAGGTACTTAATAAATTATTGTTTACCACTAAGCTCTTTTGCTCAGTCCCAAATGCCCACACTTTCGCCTGTTCCTCAGAGTCCCCAGTAAACTCAAACCACAAATCTTACAAACACATTTTCATTTTCCCCAAGAGCTTCACAAAGACCATCAAACATTGTTTTATTTTGGAGGCCATGTAATAGATTTTATTTTACCAACACTTACTGAGCCATTATTTCCATGATTCTGTGACCTTTTTCATGGTTTCATGGTTCTGGGACCTCATCTCGCTTGAATTTCTAACTGATCCTGGGTACTAGTAGGTTGGTGCAAAAGCAATTGCAGTTCTTCGTAATTATTTTTAACCTTTCAAACCGCAATTACTTTTGCACCAACCTAACACAAACTCAGACACTATTTTAATGAATGAGCATATAGAACAAAATGCAGTTCACATACTTTGACAACTGAGCTTTCGTATTGTTCTGACAAGGGTTATTTTCTTGGGTAACAGCATTTTTCCCTGTTCCTCAGTGGAGGCTTTGCAGCTTTGGGACACAAAGAACTTGCTTTCTTGACTAGACCTTGATCTCTGGAGAGTGCTGGCGGTCAGAGCATTGAAAGGATATTGCCTTCACCCAGCTATATAGAGTGAAGGGCCTGAGCAGGAACACACAAAGAGACTGTACGTGGCTTTGAGACACTGTGGGGAATCTCAGCGATACCTGAGGTGTTTTTGCAAAGGGTGGAGTTCCTACATTACGGGGGCGGATTCAGGAGCCAGGTAAAAACTGTGCTTATTGCTGAAAGCCTGGCCCTGGACTCATGTGGCCTCAGGAAACTCTTGTGAGATACAGACAAGGATGTGGACGTCAATATGTAGATGTAGATGTAAAGGTACCAGTATCCTTGCAGATGTAAGTATACATCTGGGCATAAGCTGACATCTGATCTGTACTTCTAAACTTGTAGGGACTTATTCACAAAGTGGAAACGATTGCTTCTATGAGAATTGGAAATCAAATAAATATTTTTGTTGTTTTTGACATAGTAACTGAATATAAACAGCATTCAATTTATAATGAATTGATATTTTTTAATAATTATCTGACAAGACACCTATGATTTGAAATGATATTCTCAGACCAAACAATCTGATTCCAGGACTAGTTTACATTCTATTCCTGTAAGGTAGAAAGCAAGGTAACAAGTTCAATACAGAAACTTCCATACCATTCTTATTCTATAACATAAACTCTCAATTACCCACAAGTTAGGCAGGCCATAAATACGTTATAACAAGTTGGGGCTTAATCTACTTACCACTGAGTTCTAGACTTCTTTGGCATTTTTTTTTAAACTTCCAAGGGACATTCATGAGACAATGTTCTGTGAAATATCATTTTTTACCATATTAAAAGGCTATGGAATATTTTTCAAAGCATATACCTGTGCAATATGTTTACTTATTCACTGCTGCAATCTTGCTTAGTATAAGTTTTATAAGTGCTGTACCTGTAATTACTTTTTATAGCTCTAGCATTTGCTGCTATTTTCTTCAGTGTATAAAAAAATACAGTCTCCTACTTTTCTATTTTTTTTATTTTTTATTAAATTTATTAGGGTGACATTGGTTAGTAAAATTATATGTTCCAAGTGTACAGTTCTATAATATATCATCTATTTATCATACTGTGTGCTCACCACCCAGTCAATTCTCCTTCCATCACCATGTATTTGACCCCCCTTTACCCTCTTCTATCACCCCCCTGCCCTCTTTCAGGTAAGCACATGAGAGGACCAATATTAAATTTTGCCTCCCTATAATGATGTTATGGAGATAGCATTTACTAGTGTGTCGTGAACAGAAGTAAAAATAAGAGTTTTGAAAAAGACATTGCTTGTTTTGATCCAGGATCCCGTACTTTGATCTGTCCTTACTTTGATGATGATTTTAAAAGGAAATTTCAGATATACTCAGGACACATTACTTGCATAAAAGACGCAGCACTCCAAACTGAAAGAGATGTCATTCCCTTATCAAGTATATATATATATATATATATATATATATATATATATATATATATATATATATATTTTAAATTGATTTTAAAAATGATTCATGTTTTTAATTGATTCGTGTTTTTACAGCAATGATGACAGTCCTAGCTTTAGCCTTCTCCAAGATGTACAGAAGTCCCTTTCTGATACTTAATTGACTGTTAGATGGCAATTTATTAAGCTTTCAAAGAGTTTCTTAAAAATGATTCAAGAGGCAATACTTATATAAATTGACACACTTGATAGTTTTTCATATCGATACATGAACATTTTTATATATTAAGAATATAGATTTCTAATTGTTCATTTAATTTCTCCCCTCTCTAAACTATACAAAATGAACTTGCTTGAATATTTCATATTGCTTTCAGAAAAGTCAGGTTATTGCCCCTGATATATACTTTAACCATAAAATTATTTTTAAAACATGATAAATCTTCCCTTCCACGTCATGCCGATTTTTATGTAAGTTGTACAGCAAAGCTACCTGTGGCAGAGCCTCCTGGATTCCACTCCTAAAATGAAAGCCCACACACAGCAAATAAAGATACCTTATCTTCATACACTTTACTTATTTTGTTAATAGCTCTGATCTTGAAGTGTGTAATAAATTTGGTTTACATGGCTGCTCATCCCTCTAAACTGAGCCTCAGTACTGCACATAATACTGTAGCCAATCTTAATAATCATATCAGTTAATGAATAAATGATCATCACCAGCTATTATCTAACAAATTACAAAAATGTAAGGTAGAAAATGTCTTCATGCCCTGGTTAATGCTTTTATGTAAAATGTAGTGACTAGCGTCAGAAAGTAAATTTTAAATTTAACTGGAATAACAGAGGCCACATGAAAAAAAAAAAAAAAAAGGAAGAAAAAAGAAAGAAAGAAAGAAAGAAAGAAAGAAAGAAAGAAAGAAAGAAAGAAAGAAAGAAAGAAAGAAAGAAGGAAAGAAGGTCTTTTGTGCTTATGTGATCTCATTAAATTACAATATCAGCCAGCAGGCATAAAAAAACCACAGAGGAAGTTCTAGGATTCTCATTAGCTCTGCCATGCTCATTAATCTTTGAATTACGACTTTCTTCCTGTCTTTTTCAAACAAAGATTTAGCTGTAGTTTATAGAATTGAAGAGGAAGTAGGATATACTAGAAACTGATGAGGGAGATTGCAATGCTAAGAACCTTGGTTTATAGTGGTGATAAACATAAGTCAAAGAGTCCAACAATCTTTATGCAACGAACAGATGGTGAACCACATAAAAATCCTTCAAAGTAAATACTGTAATACAGAGAAATACTCATGCCATTATGTTAATGGCAAAAGGAGGATATACACGTCTACGAGCATTACTCATATATGGAACAAATATTTACTAATCCTACTATGTGTGCAGCGCTTTCTTAGTTGCTAGGAATATAGTGATAGGTAAGGCAGAAAGTGTCTTTGCTTTTTTAGGGTCTACAGCCTCATGGGGGGGGGGCGGGAGCAGGGGGGGGAGGTTCAGTGAATGCAGACAATTAAAGGGATAATTAAAGCAAGATGTTTAAAGTCTTAGAAGGTGGATTACAAGATGTCTCATAAACCACTGTGTAGAAATGAGTCTAAATCAAAGACCAAGGAAGGCTCCTAGGAGGAAACACTCATAAATGCATTTCACTTAAGTTTTAAAAATAGGTAGGGTGCCAAGTAATTTAATTGTGAATACGACTATATAGAGAGGATTTTGTGTCCTTCAATTTTTTGTATTTTTATTTTCCAAATTGTAAATGCTTAGTGGACCCATAGTTCCTATAATGGAAACAATAAGTTAAAGGTTAAAATAGCAAAATAACCATAAGGGCATATAAGTTAATTTAAGTACAAAGACAATACTGAAGAGTATTTATAATAGAATAAAGAATCGGAATTTACATGGGAATAATTTCTAGTAGAGGTAAATTAGGTACTAGGCAAAGTGTGCATGCATATAGTTGATTTTATGCAGCAGGACAGGCTGCAACAAGAGATTTACCTGCAATGGAACATTAAAGTAACTCCTAGATACCAGAATCAAGAAGTTTGTTGCTCTTTATAGCTGGTATCAATCTCAGCCTTTCTCTCTTTCCCTCTCTCTCTCCACATTTGGCAGCTACTATTCACATCACTCCTTTTTGTTTTCCTCTAAAGAATCTTACATATGCTAGTTTTGTGTATCTATTTGTGATGCAATTTCATTAGTAATAGTTCTTTCTATCACTTGTAAATGTGATATTTAGTATAGAATATGTGCATTAACATTTTTTAGAATATTGCAACTTTCTTCAAATGCTAGATGCATTTAAATATATCAAAAATCAAATTCTAATTCAAATGGCAAAACATAAACAATACCTTTCCAAATGAGAATTACATGATTACAAAATGTTTCCTATCCATATTTTCCTCTGTCGTTTTTGCCCACTACAGAGTAGACATTTGGTAACCTATTTTTAATGACTGATGGAGCAAATGAATAAATAAATAATAAAAAAATTGCTTACAAATCAATCACTATTTTTCCAGATTAAAATTTACCACTTATAGGCAAAATAATCATGATTCTTATGTTATAAGTTCATTCAACAAAATCTATCATAGTGATGTATGTTTAGTCTCACTGTAAATAATTATGTAAACAATGCCTAATTCAGTTACATACACTTTGGCACTGATTACTCAAGCAATGAAGGGAATTTAGGTGAAAACTTCACCACAATACAGTTTTATGTGCTTTAAAATAATGGAAACATGGAGCAAAAATGTTGCTTTTTTATCTCTTCAGAAATGCTGCTCTATCTGCATATAAAGTACTGAAATTATCACTTAGAAGAGTGAATTAGTGAGCCCCTCTGTGCTGCACAGAACTCACTGGAGCTATGGTCACACCATTGGTACAATACAGAGATCTCATCTTTTTATTTGGCTCTCGATGGGCACCTGAGAGATGGCTTTCTATATTGCACTTTCCTTCTTCAGAAACAGTAGTGGGAAACACATGGCTAAAGTGAGCCTGAAATCAGGATAGTAAAACTAAAATCAAGAAGCAAATACTCCCAAAACAAGTCAAATGAATCTTCAGTCAAATAAGATCTGTCATCATAGTAAAAATTCATTGGAATTTTAAATTGTCAAGAACTATTAACAAGATAAATATCCATATTTTATTATTTCAGAAGATCTTGTATCTAATCCTAATTCTTCTTCAAGGCTGTGTAAGTAATACAGCATTACTGTTAATGAACATGTAGAAACTACACACACACACACACACACACACACACACACAACACAGATCATAAAATGTTATTTCCAATTTGGGGGTATTGGTTTGAGCAAATACAATAATCAAATTCAACAATACTTTAAAGCTGTGTTTGAGGCTAAAACTCAAAGATCACACCAAACCATTCCAGTACCTAACAAACATATTCTATATGGATAATAATATATAGTTGAACCACATGAAAATGCTGTTTTCTAGGTCAAAATTCGTTGAACATGATTAGTTTCATGCACAAAACATTATATATATATATATATATATATATATATATATATATATATATATATATATATATATATATATAAATAAATTAGCAGGCTTTTTAGAACAGTTTTACACTCACAGAAGAATTGAGTAGATGACAGAGTCTCCATATCCACCTCCCACCACAGAGTTTCCCCTATAATAAATACCCTGCAATTGTGTGGTATGTTTGTTACAATTAATGAACTGATATTGATCCATTGTTAAGGAAAGTTCATAGTTTAATTTAAGGTTCACTCTTGACGTTGTACAGCTCTGTGTGTCTGACACAGGTATGTTATGTGTTCACCATCAGAAGGTCATGCAGAATAGTTTCACTACCCCAAAAATCCCTGGGCCTCACCTATCAATCCTACCCTATTTCCCCCAATAACCTGCTTCACACTGATGTTCTTACTCTATAAGTTTCCACTTTTCCAAAATGTCATATAATTTTAATGATATTATATGTAGTCTTTTCAAGACCGCTTTCCTTTTTTAACTTAGCAATATGCTTTTCAGGTTCTGTCTTGTCTTTTTGTGGCTTAATAGCTCGTCTTATTTTATTGCTGAATGATATCCCACTGTATGGATGTATTTAACTGTTTTTTTTCCCTTCAAGCTATTGAAGAACATCTTGGTTGCTTCCAGGTTTGTGCAATTATGAATAAAATTGCTATATGCATTCATTTGCATGTATATGTGTGACTATGTGTTTTCAAACCCTTTGGGTGAATATCTGGGAATGGGATTGTTGCATCAAAGTGCCTAACTGTCTTGCAAAGTCGCTATACCTTATGGCATTCCCATCAGCAATGAGGGAGACTTTCTGTTGCTTCACATTCTCTTCAGAATTTGGTATTGCCATTTTCTAATTTTTTGCCATGTTAATAGATGTGTAGTGCTATGTCATTAGCATTTGAATTTGATGACATATGATATTGAGATTGCTTTTTATACTTATTTACCATCAGCATATCATCTTTCGTGAGGTGTCTATTCAGATCCTTTGTCCATTTTTTAATCAGGCTGTTTTCCTACGGTTGACTTTTAAGAGTTCTTCATCTATTTTGAATACAAGTCCTTTACCTACACCAGCAGTTCCTGAAAAAGGTTCGTGAAAAGCCAGATGCCCTGGCAGCCACTGGGAAGCTGTATAGTCAAACTCCCCGGGAGAATCTTGGAGGTAGGCACGTCTGCCTGTACTCTCTGCACTGAGCCCAGAAACAGCAAAGTTCTCATGTGTCCCTTCATCTGACTCTGTTTTCAGTGGTCCCAAGGGACTCATAAATTACTAGCACTATTGAATCTCAGAGCTTGGTGACTGGGGAGCCAGCACCTTGAGTGACAGCCATAAAACTGGGGAGCTAGATGTATGGACAAGCTCTTTCCAGGGAAAAGCTGGAGAAGTTGGAGTCAGTCTCCTGGTTGGAGCAAACCAGAGGGGAGAAGGCGCTGGAAGTTCCCACAAACCTATTCAGTTCCTGGAGCTCTGTCAGCATCCAGATGCAGGGTAATTAGATCCTGAACATCAGGCAGCAGTGGAAATGTGTGCGGTCAAACTCCTTCCACGGAGAAACTGAAAGCTGGACATTTTCCTAGCTCCCTCTGTGCTGAGCCAAGGGGGAGCTGTGGGAAGTGCTTCCTCATCCATTTAAAACTGCCCCTTTGTTTCTGTCATCCTGGGGGACTGTCAAATGCCAAGCCCCTTTGACTCAGAGCTTGGTGATTTTGGAGTTAGGTCCTCATGTGGCAGCCATAAAAATTGGGACACTAGTGTCATGCAGGGTCTCAGCTCCCGCTCCCCACACAAGAACGCAGGACATGGTGAGGCCAAAAAGGAACAACAACGGAGTCATAGATAGGGGAGTCACACCACTATGTTCTCAATGGTGGCTGGTTGAGACACAAAAGCAAACATCCACCAGTACTCAAACAAGGGGTCTTCCTGAACCCCAGTCTCACTGGCGGCCAGGCGAGACACAGGGAATAGGATCAACACGATCTGCAATCCTTTTGTTAACCGCACTTGCTAGCCGCAGTCCGCTGTCCGCTTCTCTGCCAACCAACCAACCCCCTTGCCAGCATAGCCATAGAAGTTATATTAGTGGCTAATGGCTAACCAGGCACAGCTGATGGCCACCCAGCCACAGCAGATGGCTATCTGATTACAGCTGATGGCCACCTAATAACTGAGCCAGCACCTTTCCAGGTGAAGTCGAGAGCCTGGAAACTGCTCTCTGGGACTCTGTCCCCACACCTGGGTTGCACAGGCCTACTGATCAAATTTTTCATCAAAAACATCATAGACAGTCTCCTAGAAAAATTTCCACTGGAGAGTTCCTTCCACAAATTTACAGATAGTGCCAATAGCCAGTAAGTTTTCTCTATTATTGAACAAAATTATTATTTCTGTCATTGCCAATTTCCTTGTCTATTTCACATTGCAAAGTTCCCAGAACTTACTTTGCTTATACCACAATCTTGTGAACAAAAATTTTTGCCAATGCTTTTTAAATCTGTGCATTCAAGTGTTTTATCAGTTCTGAAAATTCCTAGTCATTATTCTTAAAAGTATTGCCTCTCTGCTCCTCTCTATTCTTTCTTTCTGAAACTCTGATAAGATCTCATTGTAGACTTTTTTTCTGACTTTTCTCTCATATTTTCCATAAGCTATTCTATCTGCTCTGAATTTTGAATAATTCCTTAAGATATATTTTCTCACCTATTCTCTATTCAGCTATGCAGAATCCCTGTAAATCTGTGCATCAATTTTAATTTTTAACAATCACATTTTTATTTCTGTAAACTGTAAACTCTATGTATTTCTTTTCAAAAATGCCTAGCCAACCTTAATTGTCACTTATTCGTAGGTTTAATTCATCCATTTTTTAAAATATTCCATTCATAACTGTTTCATAGTCTATAAGTGAGTGTTCCAATTATGCAGCCTTGGACATTGGGGGAGGGGCTGTTAACTGTTTAACTGACGTACTCGTGGTGACTTCCCTTCTCACAGGCTTGATCATCTCTATGAGCTCATTTATTGACCTTAGGAATCTTAGGAATCTAATTGGCAATGCTTTCTTCCAGAGAGGATTTACACCTTCTAGAAGACATGTTGCCTCTGATCTGGAACTCTGCAATCGCATTTAAGGTTCCAGATCAATATGGATACTCCAAACTCAGCTCAAAAACCTTTCTACTGACCTGAGGACTGGCACTCCATTGCAAAATAACTTTGGGCAAGTGTTCACAAGTCACCCCCATTTCTTCACACACCAACCACACTACTCTTATTCAGCTCAGACAGAAGCTCATAGGTGATGATGCTAAGAGGAGAAAAAGGGGGAGACGAAGGAAGAAGAATTTGAAATTGCAGCATTCATGGAGACCTCTCTTATACTTGCATGTCATTGTTGCATTGAAAAACATATTTTATTTTGGACCTAGTTTTCTGACATAGGCATTCTGTAAGACTATCTGGTCTACCAGAAGCACATATCCCCAAAAGATATTTTTAGAAGCCACACTGTATTATCTCATAATAGACCAATTGGTCAATTAAATATTCTCAATAATTTAACATAAAGTATCTTCAATTCTTGCATATTCCATTGATTGACAATAGAAAGATAGGTTGTAAATGTAATACCTTAATTTTCCCTGTATATTAATTTTAATTTAGACTGTTTCATTTGAGTCAGTATGCTTTGTGAATCATAATTCTTTCACTGAATGAATCATTGATTCTTCAGTCCTTGGTCATCTGCAAATTTGACAAGTTCATGAAAGATGGAAAAATTAGCCTAGGCTTCTGACACCCTCACAAAGCCCAACACTGGAAATGCTATAGAAGTGGGAAGACATATCTGAAAAATTAGGGTAAAGGCTATCTATGAAAAATCCTTAGGGGAGAGTTGTGACCAATTGTCTCTAGGCAAAGGAGGGCTGATTATCGGGAGAAGGTGGGATGGAGGATTTAATTTATATTTTTGTCTTTTTCCACATAGCCTTTGGTGAGTGATTTTCTAGATTTTTCCTACTGTAGTATAGACAAAGATGCCAGGAAAACTGATTCCCTTAATGTATTAAAAATGATGCAATATGATTAAGTTCCGTGTTTTTCAGGAATGCAATAAAAAGAGTCAAAATCACCAATGTACTTCACTATATAAAAACACGATTCTAGGCACTGGGATGAAAACAATAAATAATCAAACAGAAGTTTGCCATCATGGAGTTTATATTTTGATAAATAAACTCATAATGTTAGTGACACTTAACTAGGGCTTATAATGAGCCACACATGGTCTTAAGTGCTTTTATTTATCTTTGCTCACCTAATTTTCCTAGCACGAATATGAGTTCTGCACTGGCTTGTTTGTTCTTCCCTGGTGAGGATCTGAAGGACAGACAGGGAGAGGAAGAAACTTGACTGCGTGGCGCGGTTCAGATTCCAACTGCGCAGTCTCCCTGGGTCCTGTGTTTGCCACTGGGAAACAGGTGGGTGAGTTATCACTTATTCCCATTACAATCACAGAGTGAAAGAGGACAATGACAGTGCATGCTTCTGAAGCAGTGGGGAGAATAAGAATTCCAGAGTGATTAACGGCTCCGGCCACTCTATAAAGCTATGCCGAAGGTCTGAGAAAACTCGAGGAGTGCAAGCCCTGTGGCCTGGTGGTACTTGAAGTCTACAGGTCACACCTAGTTCTGCTAGGACGTTTGTCACCGTGTGGCAGGTGGGTGCAGGAAGTTGAGGACAACTCTACGTCCGTTCCCAAAGTCATGCTGAGACCATGAATTGAATGTTTCTAAAAAGCAACCAATGAGAGTCACATTCAGCAATAGCATCCAGACCTCAAAATCATAACACTGCTTAAGGATAGTAGAAAAACAGAATAAGGCATCATTTAGTTAACTTGAAATATATAAAAATGCATAGATATTTACAGGAAAAATTTAAGGGTTTACTTCAAACAACTCAGCAAGTGTGAGTGGGATGAGTATGACCAACAGGGTAGGAAGAAAAAGGAAAAGGAAACCAGAGACTGGATTTCCACAGACGAAGGAGAATAGTAAGCTGTGAACCAAATATGATTAGCTCTACTCCGCATGTAAAGGCCAAATGAATGAATGAATGAATGAATCATTCAAGAAAACGAGACACATTGGTAGGAGTTCATTAGGAAATAACTACACTAAAATATTGTTTTTCAAAATATTACTGTGCATTCAACATTGCCACAATTCTTTTTGCTGCCTATTTCTCTTTCACACTAGTAATCCATCCTAAAGGCTGCGAGGGTTAACTTCTTAACTTGAAATAATTTAGAGAGGAAGTATCTTTGAAATACAGAAAGGAAGCATCTTGCATCACTTGGAGCATTTTCATGGCCATGTAAATTCTCTTCATTCAAAAAACATCTTTTAATATTTTAATTAGGAGACTGTGTTGTATGAAAGGAACATCTGATTTCAGAAATGCAAATCAGGGTATGCGATGAAACAAAGATGCAGAATTAAGGAGGTAATATGCAGTTCAGCAACCAGCAATGAAGAGAAAGAATGTGAGGAAGGATCAAGGAAATAACCCAATTTTTGAAGCGAAATTATATTATCATTTTTCAAATTTAGCAATTTGACAGGGTTAAGAACAATTTTAGTACACTTTACTTTAAAATGCAATAATTATCTTCAACTAATAGATTTGAAATCAATCGAACTGTGCGTATTTATGGACAGAAGCTAGAAGCAGTTACTGACCCTGCATAGTTGCCGCCCCCGCCCCCTCTGGCTGAGGAGGTGAGCGGTGAGTGGTGCTCCTTCAGTTACTATCAAAGCTTCCTTTTCCTCCTTCCCCTTTCACTCATTGCTACAACACAAAGACATTAATTGCAGACTATGCTATGAAATATAGTTAAATTTTATAGCTTTTCCATTTTAAACGTGAGGGAATTGAGTCTTTGAAAGGTCAACCACTTGGGTAAGTGACAGAGCTGGGACCAAAACCCAGGTCTGCACTAAAGGCCTCTGCTCTCAACAACTAGACCACGTTGCCCCGACACCATCCATGTCCATACACTTTGGACTTCCTCAGCCCTGTAGGAGAATTTGGGCCACACCTTTCTTTTTCTTTCTTTCTTTCTTTTTTTTTTTTTTTTTTTTTTTAAATTACACTTGTGCTGTTTCTCTGTTGCTCACAGGAAAGGTCACCTGACTAGAAGAAAAACTTCAAAACAATCACGAGTTTCTTTCTCAATCAGGAGAATAACTGTGAGACCACATCCTTCAGAACAGAAATCTTAGCTAACCACAGAGGTAGAAGAGGAAAGGGCACCCTGGAGCCATAAGAAGTAAACAAAGGAGGTGAATGGAGAGCTGCACAGCTCAAGAGAGAAAATGTTTCCTGGAATGGACTCCTGCTACCAACCGAGCTGAACCGCTCAGCTCTACGTGCCTGCAATCTACAGCCACGTTGTTCTTTCATCAACAAAATCCTTTATGCCCAATCCCACAAACAGCATCCAGGCCCTGCTGGTGGAGGAGGGCAAGGAAGAACAGAATGTGACAGTGGACACATGCCTTCTACATCGGAAAGGGATGCACTCAGGTACGGATGAAGGCTCTGTACAAGTTTAACAAGGGAACATCTCACATTTCACGTTCAAAGTCTGAATTGCTTTCTCTTGGGAGCATTGTGGAACCCCATGGTTCAGCTCTATAATCTATTCTGGATGAGTTATTAAGAAAAAAAAATCTGACTTACAAAGGAGCTATTTGTAAATATGGCAATGCCCTGTGTGCAATGTATGGTTTACAATGAAACTGAATAGTTTAATAAGTTTTATCTGTTTTTTGGGAAAACACAGACTTCAGCAAAATACGTGGTAGCCTGGGAACTCACATTAGTTATTTGTGAGATAAGGATAACAATACTCATCTCATATTTTGATGAAGGTTAATTTAGGTGAATATAGAGAAAGTCCTTTGCACAATGCTTGGTATGTATCATAAATGGCCACTGAGGGCTGCTGCGAACAGTCGCGGTAGTACCAATAGCTGGTAGTATTGTGTTCAGTATATAATAAGGAAAAATTCTACAGTGTATTCTATGATTCAAGGGTCTTCCCCAGCAGTGAGAGGTAAGATACGTATAAACAAAAATAGGTTTGATTCACCTGGCATTAGTTACTGAAGTCTTCAAACTAAATGCATCCTCAAGTGAAAACGGCCAGAGAAAAGACTGAGTACCACATCCTGGTTATTGCTCAGTATGAAGGGAGGAAAACAAAAATAGGTCACATACCGTGTTTCACCGAAAATTAAGACTGGGTCTTATATTAATTTTTGCTCCCAAAGATGCATTAGGGCTTATGTTCAGGGGATGTCATCCTGAAAAATCATGCTAGGGCTTATTTTCTGGTTAGGTCTTAGTTTCGGCGAAACATGGTATGAAGGAGCTCAACCTCCATATTACAGGGCTATGGAGGTCTAGAAGGATGAAGTTTAGATAGAAGGTATTAAACAGAGTCATAAAAACGCGGCCAAATACAAAGGACGAACAAATAACAAATAAGAGAAGAGGATTTATGGTTTTAAAAGCATCAAGCGATTTCATCTGTAAGTAGCATATATCATAAGGAATATTTTTTGTGTATTTTAAATAAAAAGGACTATTTTTGCTATGAAAACTATAAGCTAGGTAGAATAGGGTAAGAAAGAAGGTAGTTTACTATAGTTGACATAAAATTAACTTTCCTTAGAAGTTAACTTACTACGACTTTACAATAAAAGCAGAAAAACAAACGTTTCATAACAGGAGAATTCATAGATGAAATAGAGTATGTCTATAATTGAAATAGAGTATGTCTATCAATTGGCAGCCATTAATGTACTGCTTTTTCACGATTAATAAATGGGAAAATTTCCAATAACAATGCAACACAAAAAATGCAGATTCAAATGTATACATTTATACATGCATGCATATATATATATATATTTATATATATATATACATATGTATACAATACTCAATGTCCACATATATGAACATATATATATGTATGCACATGCAAGGTAAAATAAATGAAATAAAACACATTGCAATGTTATCAACAGGATGAAAAATGTTTCTATGTATTTATAAAAAAAAATCCACGGTTTGCTTTTACAATAAAAAGAGTATTTTTAAAAACAAAGTTTATGTGTGCAACAACACCACTCACACTAAACCTGACGTCAGCGGAAATGGCTATGTAGAAATCACGTTTCCCTAATATTGGTCGCGGCTCTGTGGCTGAAACTGGACATTGGGCAAAAACTTTTTTAAGGACTGAGTGACCATAATCCCCAACTGCCCTGCGGAGCACTAAATGGTTTACAGAGTCACTAAAGCAAAGATGGAGGGTGATTCCCTGAGAAGCACGACCCACATGTGACAGGGGTTTGGCTTCACGACTGGTGTGAATGCAGGACAGATCAAAGTTGTTTCCCTTCACCTGACGTACCTGTCCACACACTGCTGTCTCACATATGACGATCAACAAAGCCCTTTACATGGTAAACAGGCAAACAGAGAGAGATACTCTGATCTAGAATAGTGAAACCACCAAGGCTTTACCTCCTGAAGTAACAATTTGTAACTCACACATTAATTTTCACTAAATTATTTAGCCTTATGTGTATCTACCACATTGAAAGAGAAAATAAATTACTCTGTGCCCCAATTTTATCACGATAAGAACTGATTAAGTTATAAGCCCAGTCTTATAGTTATAAACATGTTCGCCTTTCTGAGACAAAAATTAATTTCCGATTACATCTAGAAACTCTTGCTAAAATATTTTATTACTGCTGATAGGAGATTTAAAATAATGGAGGCAGTGTTGAAGTAAATATACTATTTCCATTTTCTGTCTCTTTAATTGTTGAATTGTCTATTTTAGCATCAGAGTTTCATGGTTTATTTAATGTCAATTCATAAAACAGAAGCTGTGGAGAGCATGTACTGTTAGAATCACACAACCTAAAAAATAACCAAGAATATAGGTAATCGTCTCAAATGAACCATACTTATTTTTATTTTCATAGCAAATATGCTTGCAAGATTCAGCACATGCTCAACTCTGTCATAGGAGAAACAGGGCGAATTGGGTTAGACTGGATAATAAAGAGAAACAAGTAACGATAAATGTAGAGGAAACTTAGCTAAAGAATTATTGGGTATATAAGTTATATGTCTCCATGTTTATTTCCTCAAATCAAGGTTTTACTGAACTTGAAGACAAATTGGAATACTTCATTTCATTTTCCCCAAAACACACCATTTTCAATATCAATGCCATTTGAATTAACTCATTCCAAAGACATGTAGCACCTACTTCATAGAAGATATTTACACTAAATCTGTCAATGGCAGGGTCTTCTGATCCAATACTCCAGCTCTTGGCGAAAACAACCTCCAATATTTTTAAAGGTGTTTTATCCTAACAGAGACCATTCATGTCTTACTCAGCTTAGGAGGAAAAAAAATGTTTTCCCATAAATCAAAGCAAAGCATGTCAATAGTTATTTGTATTCTCAGGTATTGATGGGACTCTAGGTAATTCCTCAATTGTATAAGCATTGGGAGAAAGCATGATATTTGTTTTGCTAGAAAATAAATTGTGAATTCATAGAGCCTGAGTCGAATTACTGGTTAAATTGAGTAAACATTTTACTGTTCATCTTTTATGTGCAAAATACAGACCAGGATAGAAGTATGAGTAAATCACCATCCCTGGCATCCGGAAATACTCAAGTTTGTGCTGCTGGGGGAAAATGGGAGAACAAACACAAAATTGATCACGTTCAAAAATGACCAATTATGGGTGACAATAATTGAGGGGTAAAATGTACAAGGAAATTCACAAGAACAAGACCCTGTACATGGTGATGACACTAGAAAAAATTGTAATGGAGTTAATGACAATTGAAGTACTGTAGACCCCAAAGATGGATAAAGTTTGGAGTAGCAGAGGGACTGAAACTTAGGGAGATTAATAGCAGTGGGGTAGTATAGATAAATTAAGAAAGCAAGAGAAATAAACCTGAGAACTGCATTTGGAAGTCTTTTTCAAAGAATTCAAAATTAGAAGGCACTGCTGTAGTGGAAATGGACTGAAAATGGAAATGTGGAAATAAAATATTGATGCATTGTGGACATAGCATTTGCATTGATTAAATATAAAGAAAGAGGGAGAGGGATAATATCTCCAAGTTCAATACACTAGACCTATTTATAGAAATGAAAAACTCAAAAGGGATAGCACGTTTTGGGAAATACTGAGGAAGGCAATGAATGGATTTGTTTTTTAACCTGCCAAGTTTCAGTTCCTTGCAGGATATCCAAGGCAGATTGTCAAGGAGACTGAAATACAGGCCTAGAGATACAATTTCAGGATTCATTCATGCTTAAAGCATGGGAATAGATGAGATTCCTACGAAAAAACATCCCATAGAAATGGTAAGTTTAAAGATAGAAGGAAGTTATTTGAGGAGTGAACCTAGGGGACAATGTCTGTGAAAGGATATTAAACTATGATAATGTAAATCAATGTGATTCCCATTTTTGCTGGCCAGCACTTGCCAATGAAATTGTAGTTTTATTGATATTCAACTCAGTGTGAGACAATTCAATGAGGTTTCCAATTTTATTGAGAGTTTCACAGCCTGTTCAATGTCCCTCAGGTGATGAAATGTATTGGAATACAATTCTATGATACTAATGGGGTAACTTTTATTTTCTTCTAACTCGATAGCAATAAATAAATTCAAGCACTTATGTAGCATATTATGGAAACACAAAAACTTAGAAATGCCAATCAAATTTTTGTCCAGAGGACATATTCTTACCTAAATGGCAACACTTTTTTTTTTTTTACTGATCTGATAAGCTATCATTTATCCTTGTTTCCTTCAGATAGATCCAGTTTGTTTTCTTTATCTTAGCCTAAGCAAAGAGAATTGAGCTGGGTAACCATATTCCTTTCATGAACAAAAGAATTGTCAAGAGTGTACTATTCTGTCACATCACCAAAGGTAGAAAAAAACTAATATATGAATAAAAATGGTACTTAATAGCAACAACAACATGAGCGATAATTCTTCCAAATATACTAGTGTGGATAAAAACAGCTTGCTGTAGCAATACAATTCTTCCCCTGAGTTTTCTTCTCCACTACCATGTCTGTGCTAGAACCAGTTTTCTTACTGCACCATGGGGTCTACCATTTTCCTGCTTCCTCAATCTGCCTCATTAAGCCATCACATCTCACGACTGGGGATTTTCTGCTATTACCCATGCTTGCTACACAATAATGTCCTCTCCTACTTCTAGTTCCCTTGCTGAACGTTTCGGCTTCATTCTCAGACTACTGGGTTCTGGGAATGCCCACTAAGTGGGAAAAAGGATTTTCTTCATCCACAAATGATGTGTGACATACACTTGTTATCCAATCAATAAAATACAGCAGCCTGTAGTTTGAACTTTTTGAAGGCTCTTCTAAATTTACACAATTGAAATCACATTCCTCTCTCCTTATACTCAAGCGTAAGAACAGGGAAGTTAGGCAAGATGCTAATTTGGGAATCACATCTTCAAAGCACATCTCAAAGTCCCGTGTCCCCTCTGCCAGTGATACGTCATCTCCTATATACTTTTCTCTTCACTGAGAAGAAACCGTTTCCCCCCAAAATGGCTTTCATTATTCATGGGAAGAAAAATAAAATACTTCTGTAAGGCCAACTTATGAGACTTTTAACATGAAGTATAAACATGTCAGGGAGAATATAGTTTAATGTTGCTTACATCATCATCAATATAGATATAATGCAAATATCATCATCATCGTCACCATGGCCATGGCCATTACTCCCAACTGTAGTAAAACGCATTACTGTGCTGCCTTTCCATCTCCTCCCTGCAATAGCACCACATCCAAACCTGTTTCCTAACTCTGTAGTGCCTCCCAGCAGAATCCTGGGATCCATCCTCACCCTGCTCACTCTGGGCTAAGTCACATGATTTGCCTTGGTTAATGGGCTGTGAATGAATTTGATGCAAGGAGAGGCACTGAATATACTTGAATTGTTTTTCTTGCTACTTGTACCTTTGTGATCTGCCATGAGAATATACTCAGTAGAGCCACTAGCCCTAGAATGAGAAGAAACACTGAGTGTGCCTGAATATAATCCTGTTTCCCCGAAAATAAAACCCACCAGACAATCAGCTCTAATGCATCTTTTGGAACAAAAATTAATATAAGACCCGGTATTATATTAATTATATATTATATTATATTATATTATATTATATTATATTATATTATATTATATTATATTATATTATATTATATTATAGAAATGGTCTTATATTATAGTAAAATAAGACCAGGTGCTATATTAATTTTTGCTCCAAAGGACGCATTAGAGTTGAAGGTCCAGCTAAGTCTTATTTTCGGGGAAACACAGAATTTGCAGCCTGCATCCAAGTCCAGCTGACCCTCTCTGAGCCCAGCAGAGGCCAGAAGAGCCCAGAAGTGCCACAGCTGACCAGCAAGCTCACGAGCAATATAGTCTTGTAAGTCACGGGGATTTTAGAGTTGTTTATAATGCAGCATCATCACAAAAGAAATGTACCATGTAGAAGAAGAAACATTTGAATAGTGCAATGTGGCTTTTCAAAAGAAGACTGTATGTCTTAGATCAATAAGTAAGTATAAGCATACAAAGGAAAAATATAAAATGTATATCATAGAATAAAAGATCTTGCTATTTTATTGCAATGAGTTGGGTTGGAAGTTGGAGCACAGATGGGACTCTTCTAGAAAATGAAGCTAGAGGAAAAGCTGTTTTCCAATCCATTCCCCTACAAAGAACCTATTCAAAACATGCATGTGCAATTTTTTTGTGTGTTTGGCTGAAGATGGAAGAAAGACGTTTTTGTGGAGGGTCCTCAGAAAGGGGGGCATCGGTGCCACACTCCAGAGAGTCCAGGGTAGTACCTGGGGCACTGAAGCCAGACTAACTTTAAACATTAGCTCCTCCACTTACTAGCTCGTGTGACCTAGCAGTGCTGTTTCCAGTCCCAGGATGAGAAGAATCACAGAATTCCTGGGAGAGAGTCATCCTGCCACCTCCGTCCCTAATAATAGGACACCTTCGGCATTTGGTAGGCCAAGGTGGCCACCGTTGGAGAATGTCACTTCCCTGTGGGGCAATATGAAAATGACTTGTACAGGACAGAAGAGATATAAATGGGGCTTCATGACTCAGAGCACAGTGACACAAGTTTTCCTGATCACATGGGAGACTACTTGCCTTGGGGGTCTCAGAATCCACAGAGTTTTTAGGTAAAGATCAGATACTGCTACTGAGTAGGCACAACCTCAGAGCTAATACATTGATATTAATGTGATGAAGTCTTAGAAAAATGTGTTATACTATATTTATCCTTGAAAATTTTAATTCATTTCAACAAATATTTATCAAGCCTTTCTATGTGTGAAGTGTTATTTATAAATTAAGAATGAAAGTACCGGGGCTAAGGCAGCATAAGCTACTAGTTTATGCTCGTTTTAAGCAAATTTCAGATGATTTAAGATTAGGAATCATATTTGTCTCTCATCCTCAAATGCCTGGATTCAGTTTGGTTGACTGAGCTCTGGATGAGTGGTGGGTGACGCTCTCTCACAACTAGTTACCCTGATGCCAATCACCTACTGCTTCTATCTGCACCACCTCAGTTTTCCTGCCTATAAAATGAAAACTGATCTTAAACTATCTCCAAATTAATATTCTCTTGAAGTCTAAATTTCATAGTGGAACTGTAGAGTCTCAATCCTTTAACTTGATCCTTCTATTTCAAATAGCCCTGCATTTGTAAACGCTAGGAGGCCAGAGAATTAGAAGATGCTGAGTAGTGATCTTGGGAAGTCAGTGGACTGGGATTTATCAAGTATACTCCCCCAGATGCCAATACAAAGATCATCCATAGGATTAACTGAGGGAAGTGCCTGAATCAACTCAGTAAGTACGTCACTTGCTTCTCTGGATTGTGTTCTGTGCACCCAAGGACCAGCGTGAAAGTCAGGATATGTGTTCATGGAAGAGTTAAGCTTGATTTTGTCAACAGAATGTGGGACAACCATGTAAGCAGGTGTCAAATGTGATTTGTTGGATTTTGTCAAAGACTTTCATTTCTCAAATAGCATACTAGGATTGGAAAACCTTTAAAAAGAAAACTCCTTTAGCATCCTATAAACATGGCTTAGGTGAAGTGGGGCTGATTCGCAGTGTACAGAGAGCATGGACCTACTGCCACGAGAGGTTGGCAAGTATATTAAAGCTCGACATCAGAGTCAGAATAAAAGCACCTTCATATACAAGTAGTAAGTTC
Organism: Rhinolophus sinicus; assembly: GCF_057876585.1. Taxonomy (NCBI): domain Eukaryota; kingdom Metazoa; phylum Chordata; class Mammalia; order Chiroptera; family Rhinolophidae; genus Rhinolophus; species Rhinolophus sinicus. The sequence goes on from NC_142515.1 coordinate 124,487,455, forward strand.
TAAACCTGTAGCATTTTCACCTGATCCATCCAGGCCCTGAATCCAAATTATTATTGTCATTTTTCATTATTATTATTTTACTGTTAAGAGATTCACTTGAAAGCAACATTCTCTCCATAACTCCACTACTACTAAAACTGCCAACTTTTCTAAAACATAACAACAATAAATAACTGATATTTAAAAAATGAAACTTTATGTACTCCGGTCTTAACATATTGAGTACTGAGTAGATTTTTTTTTTTTCTTTTTGATTTTTTTGGTCATAATTTGTCTTAGAACAAGAATCTTCTGCTTAATATCAGTTAGCTATACGTTCCTAAAAATAAGACATTCTGTGCCAAAATGCTAACAGGGAACCTATTTCCTATTATCTGAAAAGGGGAAAGATTATTCTGCCTTACACATCAATCCCAAAACCCAGAGATTAATTTATTATGAAGCTGATGAAGTTTCACTTTCAGAGTTCTTCACTTGCATGAGCCCTTTTCAAGGTCTTGGGAGGAAGCTTAGTAGTAAACGTTTGCAACAGTAAAAAATGCAGGATAATTCAGTGTTCTTCAGTTAAAGAGGACCCCTCCCAAATAGTATAAGCTGCAGCTCCTATAAAACTTAGATCTACTTTAGTGAAACACTCAACTTATTTCTTAAATTTAGACACAGAAAACTCTTAGATAAGTATACTTGGATGTAAAATGATTAAAACACAGACTGTTTCCTGATTAACAAATGACTGCTATGGCTAGTACAAAGAGTTGCTTTTGTAACTCTTTATGACTCTCTTGTAACATCTTTGCCACTGTACTATGTTTTTAATTTACTTGTTTTCTTTGTATAGTTTCTTCCTCTAGTACTTTCTTCATTCTGGGGGGTCTCGTATGACTCTAGGTGAACACAAGGGTAAACTTTGAAGGTAGTCTGAAAACACCTTTAGGACGAGAGCATGGACAGAGAGTGGTTTACAATGAGCATGATCCTGGCACTTAGAGCCAGAAATATCCCCAGTATGTGAATATCTCTTTTGTCGACACATGCTGCTGTTTTCAAAATATCTATGTGCAATTATCCTCTTGTATTAATTGTATTTGAAATGTAACCTAAGCACTTCCATGCACCTTGTTTCCTCCAAATGGTTGTATTTGTTTTCCACATGTGAAGATGAAATTTCCTATGCAAACATCAGGTAAAAATGTATTGAGAGTTACATGCATTCTATGAAGTACAAGTATTTAAAAACCAAGGGTGCACTATTGGAAACACTGAAATGGAGAGATGATTTACCTCCATTTTCAAAACTTGCTTAATTTCACTACTTTTGTTACATATGAACCCAGATGGCACCACTGAATAACAACAATAAGAAAACTGATAACAATAACAACTAATGTTTATTATTTCTGAGTATTTTACTACACCTCCTCAACCTCTATCTCATTTAATATTTCTTACAATCCAATGAATGTGCATTATCATATCCATTTTGCAGATGAGAGAACTAAGAGATTCAGTAATCCGTTCACGGTGACACAGCTCATAAGTGACAAAGCCAGAAGTTCACCACACTTAATTCAATTTACTCAACAAATATGTATTGAGGATGTACCTTAACACAGGACATGCAGGGTGTTTTGAGTAAACTATATATATATATATATATATATATATATATATATATATATATATATATGTATATGTACATATATATGTATTTTATATATGTTTATATATGTACATATACATATATGTACATAAATGATATACATATACACATCATACAACATGTACTACAGAGATGTACTTTTATAGAAGTTTGCACAAGTTCTGTGTTAAAAATTATTACGTTATAAGGAATAGATTAATGGAATCCACCATGCTCCACCATGCATTTCTGGCAAGAGTGTAAACTGTCGTGGACCTTCTGACAATATTTAGTGAAATTAAGTAGCAAATACTCAAGATTCAAAATCACATTCTTGGCTATACATAATGGAAACTATGGCTCAGTTAGAATAAATGAACTACATGTACATACAACTCTATGAATACATTTAAAACCTAGTGTTGAGTCAAACAAAGAGAGTAATATTACAGCAAACATATGACTTATATAACATGTGTTTAAGAAAAAAAGATAAGGATCGTAACATCAAAACACTGGACATGTTTCAGGGATGCGTGCAAATTCAAAGTACTAAACTGACCTCATGAGATGGTTACCAAAAAAGGGATAAACTACAGGAATGGGGATAAAATAAAATTACACAAGGAAGAAATTTTACATGGAGTTATGATAACGTTTCACAAATTAAGAAATATTATTAATTCTAATAATAGACATGAAATCCTAAAGAAATAAGTAACCAGATTACCATGTTCCACTCCAAGCATTCTGATTCAATGTTCTGATTTGGACAGGCTTTGCTTGAGATCAAACACTACTTAAAGGTCGAAATGCAATGCAAGAGGAGATTCAGCATTGCATTCCTAGAGCCATCAATCACCAAGGACAGTCCCCTCCAGTCACTAGCAATCACTGATCTCATTTTATTAGATTATTTATTCAAGTAAGAAATCTTTAATTAAATTCTCACTTGAATAGCTAGAAGTAAAAAAAAAAAAAAAAAAACAACCAAAGGTGTGCCCATGGTAAACCAGTGCATTATAGTTTGTCTCATACTTTAGTTAAAATAGAATTTCTCAAAATGTGGCTTTCCATTACAATAGGCTTCCTTGAGAGGTCTCCTGTAGTATTAATATCTGATATATACATCTGTCTGTCTGTGTCTCTCTCTTTTTCTGTATTTCTCTCTTGTCTCTGTTTCTCCATATATACGAATAGATGATAAAGACAGAGATATAGAGATAGAGATAGAGATAGAGATAGAGATAGAGATAGAGATTGAGATAGAGCTAGAGCGGTTCTTAATAAAAAATATAATCTTAATAACAAAATTTGATCACCTTCCATTAAGAATTACTGATTAATTATACAAAATATTTATAATTGCTATATGTCAGATGTTGCTGTAGGTTTTATCAAGGGATTCACATGGGATATTTAATTCTCACATTACTCAAATTGATACTATTTTTTCCCACAGATCTTCCTCGTAGGCGGTGTGTAGTATATTCAAAAACTTATATTTTAGAAGTTGACTATACAGTTACATGAAGCAAGAGCTGAAATCACCTCAGATTGGCAATTCAACCCATTCTTTTCTGGATACGGTTTCTTTAATTCTTCGTTCCTATGTGGTTCTGACAAGCTTGCCTGTCTCCTTTAATGCTGCCCAATGCAAAACCACTTTCATCACTGTCATATTCATACTGCATTATATCTTTCTGTTCATTTATCTTTTTCACTGGACTGTGAAGGCCCCTGCGATGGAGACTCTCTCTTGTATATCTGTACCATCAAGAAAAACAACAGGCTTGGCTCTTGTCCACACTTTTGTCTAAAGGAATAAGGAGGGGGACGGGATTGGGCTCTTCCAGATGCATTAACACTTGTGAGTTTTAATTGGAGGTCATCGCTACAACATATCTGAACAAGTAGCTAGGGAGGCAGAGGGGCAATAATGACCTCACCTTTGTTTTCTTTCACTTGAGGATATCGGAATAAGCAAAACATTGTATATTTATAGAAGTCTCTTAGTAAAAGGCACATTTCAGTAGCAGCACTTCCATTCAAATTGTTTTTATTAGATGCAAATTATCAGGGGCTGCCAGTTCATATTATCAGGAGCTGAATATTAGCTCTTGGTCAGTTTGCTCTTATTCTTGGAATGAAAATACTTTTCACGTATCAAAACCCTATTTCCAAAAGCCCAAGTGAATCAGTTGGGTGGAAGAGATGACCCTGCTGCTGCTTAGTCAGTGGTAATGCAGCCATCAAAATGCAAGAAATAATAAAAAGCTGCAAATGTAGAGTGGAATATCCAGCCAAGGATTCATGAGACAAAATTCCTACTGTAAAAATACTCAACCCCCCGTTTTCTGTTGGGTACTTAGCATTATGAAGAGGGCCAATTCATTTCCTACTAAAAAAGTCATCGTGGATACAGCTAGATGATAGTTTGTTTGAGTCTCCTTCAGGACAAGCAATTACCTGCATCCTTGAAAGATAGAAGGCAAGACATGTGGGGGGTCAGCAAAGGGTGGACAGCTGGTCAATCCTCTGGCCTGAAACTACATAAAAGCTCAGCAGTGCTGTTTCAATGTGGAGTGTCACTAAATTGGCATTTAATTGAACACCATAAACAATGTCACTAGTACAACCATGTTGCTAACGATTAACTCTAATAAGATGTGGTTATCTGTCTTCTGGTGGCTTCTTAAAATGTCACTTACCCACGGGCTTTCTCGAGGGCAGTAAAGAAGATACCAATGTAGGAGAAACAAACTATCTGTATAAAAATATAACATTACTTCCGATGTGGCTCATTTACAATCACATCGGTGTAAGACCTGTCTGTAAATCAGTGTGTACAGAACCTACTTCATTTCATTTTTTAAAATCTTGTTAAATCAGTGTTTATTTTCTTATTTTATTTTTTATTTAATAAGTATAGTCGGTAGATAATACTGTATCAGTCTCAGATATACAACATAGTGATTTGACATTCATAAACCTTATAAGGTGATCACCACATTAAGTCTAGTGTTTAAAATAAAAATAAAATTCAAAGATATTAGAGACTTTGCAGTCTTTTGCTTTGAATTTGACTTACTTTTGGTAAAAAAAAATAAAATAAATAAAAAAATGCATTGATGCTTTGGGATACCTGTTAAATTTTAAGGAATCCTGAAATGGCAGCTACAGGCTTTCTGTATCTCTGCCTGCGATGCCTACTGCCTAATCACACACACCCTCTTCTATAACTGCCAACCCCGAACACATGTGTTTCTCCTGGAATATATATGTATTTGCATTAAACTCTTTGGTTTTATATCTACTGTATATAGGTTACCTAATGGGATGTATTATATATGTGGAATTTTGATGGCCAGATTTTGACTGAAGCACAAAGCACTATTCAGAGGAAAAGTTTCAATCCATATAGACGTAGATGTGTGAGAAAGAGGAAAGTATGTTGAGCCAGAGGTGAAATCCGAGTGAGAGCTAAAAGCAAGAGAAAGATGGTTTGAAGACAGACAGGATATCCTTGGTTCAGGAACATTTCTGAGCGAGTGGGAAACACACTGTAGACACGTAAGATAGGCAGAATGTCACTGAAGAGCTGGATCAGGAACATTTCTGATTCAGGGAGACACGGTAATCACTTTAATATATCAGATACCCTGGAGGCTATTTCAGGACAAAGCTAGGATGTATGTCTAGAAAACCATCTAAAACTGATGTTGTGTGTCCTCTTTATCCAAGAGAACTAAGAAAGATTGCTGTGGAGTAAGGTAAAATCACCGTCAAGCTATCAAGTACATATGATCACCTACTCGGTGCCAGGTACTGGGCTCAATACCAGAGATACAATCATGACCAAGACATGGACACGGAACTCAAGAAGCTTGTACTCTGTTGAAAGAAGCAGGTGATTCCAAGATCTTTTGAAAATTTTAAAAGACAGAAGTACAAGGCGATTGGGAGCACAAAGGAAGAATACCTGAATTAGTCTAAAGCGAACAATAAGTCTTCTTACAGGAAGTGATATCCACACTGAAACTTTGAAGGAGGAATCAGGAAGCAACCAGGTGGCAGGAAAGAAGATAAAAATGAGGGCAGAACAGTTTTCGCATCGAAGTCCCAAAATCAAGGACAATTGTGCCAAGACAAAAGACTAGAGAGATAAAGAAAGAGATCTAGAAAGGCCTGGGCTTTTTTTTTAAGCAAAATTGGGAAGAATTGAAAGATTTTAAAAAGAGACATTGCATTTCTGCATTAGAAAGATGGCATTAAGCTGTAGTGTGGAGAAAGATTAGGAGATGGATAAGACGAGAAGTAGGGAGACCAGTAAATAAATTTAAAAAAAAAAAAAAAAAGAAGAAGTTATTGCAGCATTCCAGACAAGGGATGACGGTGGCCGAGCACAAGTGTTAGTAATGGAGATGGGGAAAAAATAGAAGAATTTGTGATATATTTAGGACATAGGAGTAGAAGACCCAAACTCTGCCTGGTAGCAAAACATTGGTCTGTTGGGAGTGAAACAAATGAACTGAACCTGGGAACATCCTGGACTTTGTAATTATTTTGCGTAACTATTTTATATAGCTTGTGCCCAGTGACGCCTTATATTCAGAGAGGTTTTTAAGCTATAACTAAATAGTTAGAAATGTTGTTGAAGTATTAAAATGTAGTGACACAGTCTAAACAGGACTAAACTTCTCTTTCATTCTTGATTTTGGCAGAAGAATTTACATGGAATAAAGAGTCTTATATTACGTTGATCTTGACAATTTCGTGTTTCAAATCTTGTCATAGTAACATTGCAAAATTTTCCCATCTATGTCAAGTCATAAACAATCACAATCCTAGCAAATATGTGTAACAGCCTATAACCAAATCTGAGAAGATTTAGTTGATAAGTCCCTTCAAGCGAAAGGCCTAAAAGGTCCTTCTGGCAGCACAGTGTGTTACCACAGTGGATAATGATCATTGCGCCCGACCAATTTATCCAAAGAAGCCCCCCTCACTAGCTGTTCTGGGACCATATTCTGGCTGGAACCTGGAGGTGAAATCCAGGTTTCCCAGTCTGTGATGCCTATACCACAAATTATTCATCCTTTTATAAACCCTCCTCCTTCACCATCCAGTCCAGCTATGACATCCTTTATCTTTTCGTTTATCCACAGGCATCCTGGATCAGACAACTCAGACGCTACTCACCGCAGCCTTGGATTCTCCAAGATGTACATATCTCACTCTAACTAAACATGAACAAAACATCATCTTGCACATATGGAAAAATCCTCACCCTGCGACATTCCATTCCCACCGCCATCTAGAATCTTCTCTTCTTTACTCACCCTGGAGGTCTGCTCCCCAGACACTCTCCCTCAGTATCCTCATCCTCCACGCTTCCTGTCACTCTGTAATACAGTTTGTGTTTTCTAAGTGCCAAGAGGAAAAGTCACACCAATGGGGAGTCTCAGACGAAAGTTTTGCCCCTCGCCTCACATCTCTTTCACAACCATCCATCTTACTGGACCTTTCACTACACCAGCGTCATAGAGGAAATTGACACCATGAGAAGGACATCGAGACTTCCCCTCCCTGACCCCAACGACAAAGCCGCCTTCCCTCTCACAGTAGCAAAGCATGGTGACTGAGTGCGCAAACTCTGTACCCAAACTGCTTGAATTCAAAAGCTGGCTTTACCGCCAACTGATTACTATGGGCAAGTTACTTAACTGTTCTAGGTTAAATGTTAAAAATACTAGATAATTAATGCACAAAACATTCTTACAGTCATGCTTCCCTTAAAAAAGATAAGCTAGCTTGTGGAAGTAGGTTAGTAAGAAGGAAAACTATCCAAAGGTCAAAGGACATGTATCCGAGGCTGTAGGAAACCCTGAGTGTCCATATAATAAAGAGAGGAAAGCCTGGTGAGGACTATGCAGAGCAGGCTGATTTATGTGTGACGTTACTTCCGAGAGCAATGACAGCACCTCGGGCCCACACAGCCCCGATTGAGATAACATGTCACTGACTTTGTTCAGAGAAGTTAAAATATGTCTCACGTCTATGTAGGGAAGAAATGAACGGCATGCAGCAACTCCAGGAGCCAGAGCCCTCTCAGGAGCCTCTTTCTGGGCAGTTCCGCTCAATTCCCTCTGTGAGATGGGGGACAGATTACATTGGATAGTCTTGTAGTGTTAGTGGCTAGTTGAGGAAACACCAGGATTAATAAGACGTTATTTGAAGGGTGTGTCATTTGAGACTTTCAGATGTCAATGGAATGTTGCCTACAGAAGAATATTCTGAGGAAGGCTATTCTTTTCAAAGGCAAGGTGAAGACACTGTCAGAAGACACTGGTCACGTCCAGAGCGAGGCTTTAGTATCTGTACCAGCCAATCCATGTTCTAGACAGTTAAGGGGATAGAGTGTGGTTTTTTTCAGACTGAGGAAAAAATATCCCTCGGCTATAGGAAAAATTGGAAAAATAAACTTTCACTAGATCAAGTTCTCAGCAGCCAACCTCAGGAAAGTGTATACTACTCATCCACGTGCCACCCTCTCCAAAATAATTTTGGCCACAGTCAGGGACGACCCCTGAAGACTCAGCAATTCACCAACAAACTATAACGTGGAGTATTACTGATTGATTAAGAGTGGGGTGTTTTGTCATTTCCAACATTTACTCATATCTTACATTCAATGAGTTCTTAGGATTTTAGTTAAAACCTCTTCTACACACAGAAATTGTTTTAAAAATCAATGATGTGTTAGAATTGAGTAAAATAAGTTACTCAGTTAAGTAAACACTTGAAGAAATGTTGGTGTGAGGTAGCTGGGGCTATCAATTCATATTAATCCCTTCAATGGCTTAATAAGACTTAAACTTGTTTCATGCAACCAAACATCTATGGCTGGTCTCTAGAGTCCTCTCTTTAGAGCAAAATTACAGCAATCATTGAAACAAACAAAAAAAAACAAAGAAACAAACAAATCTAAGGATATACTCATTCCTTCTATTCATTCCATAGCAATCGAAGTCAAGCTTATCCTATCCTACTAAGTCAAAGTTCTCGTCACAGAACTTTGTAACTGCTTTGCTCTGAGAAGAAAAATACTATGGTAATAAAACGCTCAGTCTTTGGAGCCAGATGATACAGATTTAAATTCTTCTTCAATCAAATAGCTGTGTGATCTTAAAAAAGGACTTGACCTCCCCGTGTCTCAGTTTCCACTTGTGTAAAACAGGATGAAAACAGAACCTACCGTAGTGTTGACATGATGGTCTAGTTAATTAATACATGTAAAAGTACTTAAAACAATGTCTAGTACATATATGTTTCGATAGTATTATGTGCACTGACTCTGTTAACTGTTCTACTGAAGTTATTGTGTGTGAATTCTATAGAAAATAAAAATAATAAAAAATTTCCTCAAAGTTCACTTGATGTTTTTACTCACTGCAACACATTTTTTCCGCTAATTATATTCAGTTATTAGAGCTTTGAAATTTAAAACACGTATTTCCTTATAAACATCAGAATTTTTATGACCTTCTATGTCAGTCTTTCATTAGTTAGATTTCTATAATGATCTAGAAAAAGGAGAAATTTCCAAAGACTCCAGTAATGAGAGAATGGAGATGATTAAGTAAGAACCCCTAAAAATGTTGGTTTCCAACACCTGACTCCCGAAAAAAAAATATTTGCTGAATCCAAGGGAGTATCCAAACAAACACCTCAGCAACAACAACAAAACTTAGAAGTTAAATCTGTGTTTGGCAGAAAAGAATCATTTATGAACTATAAACTAGGACTTAATTGCATGTTTACATAACTGACGGCAGACTGAAAACAAACAGAACTGCGTTACCATACCACTAAAGTTCAACCCACCTGCTTCATTTGGCTTCATCTTTTTGTTGCACTTGGTTTGATACCAGCTATAATTAGCACTTAAAGATTATTTAGGAAATATAAAACATTACAAAGGTTTAAGGGCTTTACAATATTGTAAGAAACACTTACTATGCATGATTAATTTTTTATGACACGGAATTTTGTGACTTAAAGTAGTGTGCTTCTTTAAAATATACATCTTGTAAAAGAAAACAAAACAAAGTATCAATGCAATATATGAGCACAAAAAAAATGCCCTTTTATTTAAAGATTGTTAATACTGCTTTTCACTTTATCTCTGTCCTTTTGTCTTATTATTTGCAGACACTCCTGACAGAGTTTGCCCTGGTAATAGCTGACTGTTCTTTTCGATATAATCACTCCTTTCTGCTATGGACAGGCCAATATCTTTTGTGATTAGCAGGGGACAGCCCTGTCTATCTCGATTAGTCATGGATACTTAGCAGTTCACTCCATGCATCACCACTAATTGCAGCAAAAGTATTCATCTGGCCTCCTTTCTTTTTTTTATGTTTTCTTCCCAAACAAAACAGGCAAGTAAGTCTCTCCTATGAGGTGCGCTGGAACTGGTAAAATTTGTGATGCTCCCTCATTATCATTGTTGGAAAGAAATTTTGCTTTGAATTATCTTAGGTGCTTTGCATGAAAATCAGGTCTCGTAAATATAGAAATTTGTGCAGTCCCTAAATTTAAACCGAGAGTCTATTTTTTAAAAGATAATAGCTAGAGCAATGGTAAATTAAGAAATACCTGTCATGGGTGGAGATGTATGTTCAAATAACTGTTTCAGAATTTTTAGTTTAGATTTGTGTCTAAAGTCTTACTTGCCCATTAAATAATTGCAATGAAACTAAGAATTAGAGCACAAAATTATTGAAGATATTTAACAATAAAAAATGATGTTAAATCAAATAATTATGATAACTCTTAGAGAATGTTCTATAAAGTTGAACTGTGTTCATTTTCAGTTACTTTTTTAACATTTCTTGCCAAATATTCTTCATAGCATCATAACGATAATTATTAAACGTACAATCTTAATTCAGGAATAAATACAGTATAGGGAGTATACGTGATGTTCTTTGAAGAATTGCTCAATCAACATTATCAATAATATCATTCTCTCAATTTCTAACTTCATTTCTTACTATACGAATAAAATTATAAGTGAATAATGACTCTGGCACATGAATTAAATGTTGGAAGTTCAGTATGGAACACTGTATCACTGCATCTGAAAATGAGAAAGTAACAAAAGGGTAAGGTCAGGCCCGTGACCTTCGCTAAAGTCAACTCCACAGAATAAAATAATTAGCCCAGGTAAATGCAGGAGAGCAAGTTAATTGCAATGTAAGAACTGAGAGCATTTTCGCATCTAAAAGTCAGCCAAAAACCAGGAAGGGCGTCCTTTGGAATCCCTGACTATGGTTGAGTGAAGAGGCCAGGGTTCCGGGTCAGGGTCGGGGTCAGGGTCAGGGTCAACGTCAAGGTCAGGGAAGCGGGGAAGAATATGGTATCAGCTCAGGGAACCAGCACTTACTCTCCAGGTGCTTCCCCTGGAGAGCTTCATTCCAGTCTCAGAACCACACTCTTAATTTAACTGTTGTTAGCCCACATGACGCATCTTCCTCACCGTAACTAAACAGCTCACCTATGAGCACAGCGAGGCCATAGTGTAATGAGGCTACCTGTTCACATCTATGTGAGTCCAAGGTCCTTGCTCGTTTCACTACAGTATGGTGCCTCCCAGCCCAAAGCTGAAAGTCACGCGGGATACAACCTTGACCAAGGAGAAAACTGATAACGACAAGTACAAATAAAGCCAAAATCAGAACTGATGCTGTGGAAATTGATTTTAGAAGCCAAAAGCAAGAGATGAGGAAAGAAGAGCAAAGAAAAACACAAGGTTTGGGAATTATTATTTTTCAGAATTCTAAGTTTACATACCATTACAAAATCAGGTAATGAGAAAAACATCCCTTTCCAGATGGACTGCTTCAAAAAGTTGCAAGGTTTACAACAAAAAGTGGATTTGAAACTCTCGAAACAATTTTTAATAGTCAACAAAAAGAACAATTCAGCCCTCTGTGAGAAAACATACAGTTAAATTTAAACACATGCAAATGTGACATAAATAAAACCAAGAAAGAATGGAAACTTTTTCAGTATTCTATGTTGAAAATATCTGGTGGAAAATTCTATAAATGAATAAATACAAATGTTGTGTTGCCAGGGTGATGGGCGCCACCTTGTTTGTACTCTGTCTTCTTTAGCTACTTGAAAAACTCTATTGATTCATTTTTTTCTGCGAAGGGGAAGGAAGAATAGCTTTATAATTAAACCCTAGTTCCAATGACTAAAATCAGATTATTACCTTTTGCATTTTTAAATCGTAAAACACATGGGTACTTAAAAGAAAACCAACCACAACATTTTACTTTAAAGGGCAATTCTAAATATATATACACAACCTACAAACACATAAATGACTTCCTGCAAGTTCAAGGAACTATTATCTCTGGCAAGATAAAAACTAATTATGTTTAACTACTCTATAATACAGGACTACACTATGTAAAAGAACGCTTTATAAAACAGGGAACAAGGGACATGGTGGGGGGAGGACCCTATTAGCATAATATGCAACTGCCTTGGGATGACAAGAATAGGGAGAGAAAGTGACAATATCCACTGAAATTTGTTCATTTCCTTTCCCACTCCATCATGGACTCTTGAAAGACTTATTGGTTGGTACATAATAATGAAAATAAAAATAGAGTAAGCAGTTTGGGATAATGCCAACCTCACATATGCTCATAAAGTAACGATTCATAGCTGCATAGCACACTGATGACTAGCAAGACATTGCAGAGGTAGCTCTTTCTTTTATGGAGACCGTGGGAATGAGTATATTCAGGGAGGTTTTGCCACGTCGTAAAACTCTGAGCTTGAATCGTGGGATTGCATGAACACACTGAGAAAAAGAAGTACATACTGAGTGCTGAGATTGCTTTAGATCCAGAATATTACGAATTTAAATCCCAACACTGCTCCCTGTTAATCTACTTTATTGAGGCATAATTTATGTACAATAATCTGCATCTATTTGAAGAAGGCAGCCAGGTAAGTTTTGGTGACTACACTTCTAAAACCATCTTCCCAATCGAGTCACAGAACATTCTCAACATTTCCAAAAAGAGATCTTGTCCTTTCCCAGTCAGTCCTTTCCTTTCCTCTGCCCATGACGAAAGGTAACAATTAATTAGCTTTCAGGCATTCTAAATACATTTGCATTTTCCAAAATTGTGTATATATGCAATCACATAGTACGTGACTTCTGTGACTCAGCATAGTGAGTTTAGATCTATCACTTCTGTTGCAATTATCACTACTTTGATCCTTTTTATTGTTGAGTGGTATCCCAGTGTTTGGATATACCACATGTGTTTTACCTGTTGATGGACTTTGAGTTATTGACAGTTTTGTGGTTATTTCTAGTTAATGCTGCTATCACCATCTGAGTATGAGTCTTTGTGTGGACATGTCTCTACTTCTCTTGAATAAACACCTAAGACTTGGATGACTGTTTTGTCTGGTAGGTTTATGTTTCACATATTTAAAGAAACATCAAACAGTTTTCCAAATTTTTTCACCAATAATATATGAGAGTTCTGGTTGCTCCACATTCACACCAGAACTTGTTTTATTCAGTTTCTTTAATGTGGATCATTCCAACGTCTGTGTAATGGTTTCTTCTTCTAAATGATTTTAATTTGAATTTTCCTGATCACTAATGATGTAGATTTTTTTTTCATCTGCTTGTTGGCTATCTATATATCTTATTTTTGAAGTGTCAACTCAAATCTTTGGATCATTCTACAGACTTGTTTGCCTTCTCACTGTTGAGTTCTAAGTGTTCTTTGTATACTCTAAAAACATATTGTATGCTAGATATACATTCAGAGAATACATTTGAGCAATATAGTTGGGCAATATTTTCAAGTATGTAGTTTGATTTTTAGTTTCCTTAATGTTGGCATTCAAGGAGCAAAAGAATTGAATTTTGACTAAGTCCAATGTAACTGTTTTCTTTCATTGTTCATATTTTCTGTGCCCTAAGAAGTCATTGTCCATCCCAAGGCACAGATTTTCTTCTAGAAGTTTTATTGTTTAGCTTTGACCTTTAGGTCTATGTTCCTTTCAAGTTATTTGTGTGTGTGTGTCTGATGTGAGATGTATTAACATTTCCTTCCCTCCTCCCTGAGGAATGTGTCCAATTGTTCCAGCACAATCCACTGAAAGATTTTCAAATGTACCCACTGAACTGCCTTGACTCTTGTGTCAAAAATCAATTATATATACATATACATATATTCTAGATTCTCTATCCTGTTCCATTGATCTGTTTGTTTTTCTTTACACCAATACTACACTGTCTTGAGTTGTTCTCTGAGTGTTGAAAGAGGGTTGTTAAAATATTTTACTACTTTTGTGGAAGAGTCTATATTTTACTCTAATTCATGTATTTTGAGGCTCTCTTATTAGGTCCATGAATATTTGTACTTGTTATGTTTTATCATGCATGGTTTTGTGTTTCAATTGTCAGAAACAGATCTTTGTCCTACAAGACACTTTTTTCTTTCTTCTTTTTTTTTTTAGAGATTCTGGTAGTTTGTCAAACATAAGTGGGCAGTTTACATTTTCCGGGAATAAAAATGTAGTGATATTTTATTTATCTGTTTGCATATGTAGTGCTTGCCAAAGTTATATCACCTCTTGGAATATACTGCTGATGGTGGCAGGGCATGTAGACTCATTTGCATCAATTCTCCTCAAAGGGCAAGAGCAAAGACCTATCCAACCCTTCTTTCTGGAATGCAGCAATGGAGAACTCACTGAGCATGAAATAGGGTGGCCATACACCAAGGCCCAGATCAGGGAACAGCAAGAAAAAAGAAAAAAACAAAACAACAATAACAAAACAAAAAACCAAAAACCTCAATAAAACTGTGTGGCTTGTTCTAGAACTGAGTCAAAAGGAAGGAAAATATGTGACCACGTGACTCATCCTGCTTGACTTTATTCTGGGAAGCGACTGAGGTTGCAAACGAAAAGAAGTGATCACTAAGCATTGTGACCTTAATAGTCTAAAGCCTATTAAGTGAGAGACTCTTGACCCCAATAGGCAGAGGATGTACTCAAGATACTGCACAACACTCTATTGTAAAGGTTTTATGTCTTAACAGACAAATCTGATTCTGCGGTAAATCACCTCTTCAGCCCAAATTCACCCATTTGCCAAGTGTGCATTCAGTTTAGAGATGCAGTTACCACTAAGCTCCTGATCCACTTCACTGCACAAGCAGTGTGTTGCTGATGGCAGAGTGCTAGTGAAATCTGAATATCTAGCATCTTGTATTGACTCTAGACATATCCTTTGTGGTCATCCTAGAGGGACCTAACCCCTTGTGGAGGTGACTGAGCGAAAAAATCGAAATTAGTTTAACCTAAGTATCTTTGGCCAAAATGGCTGTAGTCCCTCACTGAGCCTGATATGGACAGAGGTCTGCCTAACTTCCAACGCTCACTATTACTGGTGCAATTGTTGCCTCAGCACTTGGGCTCCTGCTTTAACAAAAGTGCCACTGCTGCTTGTATGCTACAGGCAGTGCTCAGTCTAGACCAGCAGACAAAGTAACATCGCAATAGGCAGTGAATAGAAACATACAGAGGCAAGAATAGATGCTTTGAGCTCAAGACATATCTAAATAAGGCAGGAGCTTCTTACATTTTTAAATGGGAAGTGGTGGTTAGAACCAATATGAGGGACAAGAGAGATTCTGAGACCAAGTCTGCTTTTACTTATGGAGGAGGAGTTTGATAATTACATTCTGGGATCTGATCAGGGCTAATTATGTTTTTGCTAAATTATGAAGCAGAACACTTTTGCTACATAGATATACAGATACATTCACAGTTCTTCCCAAAGAAGGGATTTATATAACTTAGAACAAGTAAGATGATAAACAGAATTGTCATTTGCAAAAATAGGGGGCTGTGGAAAATGTGATAAAAAAAGGATTAAATATGTGTTTTGAATTATAATAAATAAGTCTTCTAAAAAGCATCCTATTTTAAAACAAACCAAATTTATATGCATTAAAAACCTGCTTAGGCAAGTAAGTCTTATCCTGAAGCCCTTTTTTTAATTGTTCGGAAAATATTGCTTTGCTATCTATCTGCTGATCTAGTGATATGTTTATTCAAATTATACCACTTTTAAAAGTTTGTGCACAACACTTATTCACTTGAATTTTAGTACCTTGTGCACCTACATTTGGTTTCATTTTTTATTTTTTTCAAGACACCAAGAATGTTATGTAACCACTTTGCCCTTTCATAAGGGCCTTTCAGAGAATGGAAGGCTGTGTAATTAGAATCTGCCCTTCTATTCTGGGACTAAGAGGGCGGAGTACCAATGGGTTGTCTTGCTTCACACTCCAAATAAACAAACTCATGTGGTACATGGAGTGGAAATAATACTTCTTGCTATTATTTTTTATTTAAATTACTTTAATAAATCAAATATAATCATTAAATTGTTCAACAAATATTTACTGAGCTCTTTCTTTGAGCCTAACACTGAGCTATGTGTGAGGGATATAGTAATGAACAGATATGGTCTATTTGTGGTCACATTCGCAGGGTGGAAAATAGGTTATAAACAAGAAAACATATATACTATATACTTGGGTGCCAAAAGAAGTGCATAAACATTTTAAGAGATGTTATCTACACTCAAGCAGTAGTTCACCGTAGTCAGAAATGTCTTGATGCTGATTGTAACCACTTTGAGCACCTCTTGTAAATGCAGACGTCAAACGTGACTTGTATTCATCTTTTGTTATTGGTATATATCGAGTATTACAATTAATACAGTTTTTTCCTGTCTTAAAATGTGTATACATTTTTGGATACATTTTTTAGGATATATATATGTATAGGTTTGTCTGGTTCCATCTTGTTTAAACCTGTTACTACCAGCGTAATTACTAATAGCATCCATTTCACTCTCAGATGTCTCTGGATTTTGATGATAAATAATATGGTTATCTGACAACCTCCCCACTTAAGAACAGCCAACATGCCAAAGGGTGTACACCCCAGACAATTCCTGAATGGACGTCTGCAATATCACATCCATTGCCAATCGCATTCATTTACGAAATCAACTCTTTCTTCTTCTTTTATCATGGGGCTATAATATGTTAAGGTCTTTTGGTAGGCATGCTAAATTTATGTTCTATAGATTTAGTAAGGGGGATCTGAAGGAAAGTGATTGCAAATTATGTGAGCCAGCCCAAAAACTACTGTGCTATGCCCCTGTACCGATGGAGAAACTGAACATTTAAGTTGATTTATCTTAAGTCATACAACTGGTTAGTGTCAAAATTAGAATGTGGCACATGGGTCTCTGATTCCCAGGTCTGCGCTTCCATCGCTCTGTTCTCCACTTATCTAGTCTTGAGGGGAGGCTGACTTTGACCCCACACCAAAGCCATGCACAACACATGCTATCTATAACAGAGGTACAAAGTAAACTCCCAGATGGAAATAACGTCTGACCAGGAGACTGCAAGAAAATCACCTCAAGCAGATCACTGGTTTATTAATCACAAAGAAGAGATGGAAGAGGGGAGGAAAGGAGCATTTCAACCTAAGGAAATGGCACGAGTAGATCTGTGAGGGCATAAAATTCAAGGCAGGTAGAGGAAATAGTGACTAAGTGCTGATGACTGATATAGGGTGCCTGATATATTAAAAAGGAACCCGGGAGAATAAAGTAACTTTGGCCACTAAACTAAAGATTTTATATTTTCTTATTGGACACACATTTCACATTTTTGTAAAGATAATCTGGGCAGCATTCTGAAGGGTGACTGGGCAAGATGGATTCTCAGGTAGTAAATCAGGAAACTGGTACAGAGCTTGAACAGTACCGACCTAGGGGTTAGATAGAATACAATGGATTGCAAAAAACATTTTGTTACATAAAATAAAATAAAACCAGCAAACACAAAAATCAAAGAGTTAGTATAAACATTCAATTTGGACAAACTTTTACCTGGGTTTTAACCCTGTTCAAATATTTTTGTAAAGGCAGATGCCCCTTAGAGAAAAGTAGGCTCGAGCTATTTGTCATAATGCTTTTGCTGGAAAGTTGTCTAGATCCTTTGATTTGAAGGGAGGTTCAGCAAGGAAGATGCTTTCAACAAGAAAAATTTTAAAAGATAATAGAGGTGATGCTTGCTATTCACAGCACCGAATTCTGAGATCTGTATTTCCAAATGCGTGAACTCCCTTACTTTCGTGGGCCCTTTTGCTTTTCCTTCATATCCTGCCTAGCACACTAACACAGGCATTTGGCTTTATTTTCAGGGTCATACTCCACCAGGAAAGAGTTTCTATCACTTAACCAGAAGCACTGCAGGCTCAGAGTTGGGGGCCAATGGGCTGGGTTGAGGTATGGATGCAAGCAATCCACAGGGCACACTCACAAGACAAGAGTCTCTGGTCCTGGTGGGAGCCTCTGTTTGCTGCCCTGCGGCTGCTCTACCTGTTCCTTGTAACAGGACCTCAAATTTTCCTTAGTTATTCATCTCCACACTGTGCATTTGGATGGTTTACCTCAACTCCAATTTCTGGGAATGGGCTATTAGTTGTGCATGTCGATTAACCTCATCATCTTTGACCCTGTATCTTTTGGTTTAGACAGAACGACATTGATACTCCCTTAGGTTTTGCTGGGAGCATAAGATTCTTTCTCTGACTGACTTTTTGTGAGTACATGAGGTTTGGAACTCCTGTAATCACATGGGAAATGCCTAGCTCTGTCCTGTGGCGCCTGAGCACAGAGCCTCCTAGAAGCAGCTCATGAAAGAAATGGCTGAAATAATTTATATAAACTGGTAAATATGTTTTTAAGGGAAGCAAAAAATGAGTGTGTGAGTCCCGGTATCTATCTTCACAGTCTGTGCTTTTATGAATCATGAAGTAATGCTTTTTCAAGAAGGAGTTTGGCTATTTTTTCTCATGTCTAGACAGGCCAAAAGACAAAACCTGGAATATATCACAGATCCAGAAAAGAAGATTTGGAATTTGAGAAGACACAGTCTGTCTTACCTTGGTCTTCTGCTTATAAGACTTACAGGCTTCCAATAAAAAAAAAAAAAAATCATGTCTCAAAACGTAAAAAGTTACTCTATATCATGAGCCTCTGATTAACTCCTTCATGCTCAAAGCCTCGTGTATTCAATTCAAGAGCACTACTCTTTATTACACAAGGTATGTAATAACTACACACCTGAGGTCAACAACTGTAAAGACTTAAAGGTTTTCTCTTTTTTGTCTGCCTTATAGTTCTGATTTGAGGATTCCTATAGTATTTTTAAAAGGTAATTTTTAAGTGAAAAATATCTACGCTTTTTTTTTTTTACAAGATAGTGAAGAATTCCCTTGGGAAATGGTGTCCCATTCTATTATCAATCATTGAGGGAAGGGATCCTCAAGGATAGAGTAGACAGTGATAGCTTTGAGAATGATACAAAGAAGTTACAATAATTAAATCCAGGAGATAGAAGAGAAATAAAGCTCTGGAGACTGACCTAGCTCTCAAAAAAGGTCCTGGGAGCTTAAATGTAGGTGGGGAAAAAAACTGTGAGTCCTAAATCCCAGACAGTCCAGAAGAAAATTGTTTCTCCTCCCTTTTCAGTGTTTGCAGAAGTTTTAGTCTAGAAGATCAATCATCTTTATGTGTTGATTTGCCTGTGTATACGAGTATGTGCAATAGAACACATTCATTCAATAGAACCCATAATGGGCTGTAGGGGAGAACTCATCACCAAAGAGCCTAAGCTTACAATTCTTTTTTTTTTTTCTTTTTTTTTTTTAACTATTAAATTTACTGGGGTGACATTGGTTAGTAAAATTATATAGGTTTCAAGTGTACAGTTCTATAACACATCATCTATATATTGCATTGTCTGTTCACCATCCAGAGTCAGTTCTCCTTCCATCACCATATATTTGATCCCCTTTTCCCTCTTCTAATGGGAACATTGATTTGCACTTTGAGTTTGAAACTATCTATTATTACATGCATATGTAACGGTCCATAAATGTGTAATGCACCTAATAACGTACAACAGTATATATATCATAAGTAAATTACAGTTTATTTATTGAAGTCACTGGTAATCAAAAAAGCAACCCACGTGATAATTAAAATGGATTATATACATACATATTTAGAAATATTAATAGAAAATATATATATATATATATATATATATATATATATATATATATATATATCATATTGATTCTGCTATTTTGGAGAACCCAAATATTAATATAGAGTAATTTTCAGCTCTTAAATAAAACTCAAAATTTTGCAATTTTCTTTCCTCTTGTCCCCTTACCAGCTTTCCTTCCTCTCCTTAGGGTTTCCAGGTGGGAATTCCCACCCATTCTCAGAAATTTTTTTGCTTTCCTCTTCCTGAATCCCGAGATAGAAACTGTCTTCTGTTCTCCACGATTAATTCTTTCCACAAAGTGATGGCCGATACTACCAACCACCTGGGTTCAAGGAGCTGATTTTACCGATTTCCCGACCAACTTTTCTTGGGACTCGGGAATGGAAAAGCGAAAAGAATTCCCGAGAACCAGGTGGGAATTCCTGCCTGGAAAAATTCCTGCCCGGAAACCCTGACGATAAACAGGAAAAATGTCTAAGAGATACATTGTAAGGAGTATGTTTCTTTCCCCTTGTGGATATTACTGGGTTCAAAGAGCCGATTTTGCCAATTTTCCGACCAACTTTTCTCAGGATTCGGGAATGAGAAGTGAAAAAATTCCCCAGAGCAGGTGGGAATTCCCACCCAGAAACCCTACCTCTCCTTATGTTTGAAAATTGATGGATACAGAATGAAAAAAATATTTAATA
This sequence comes from Rhinolophus sinicus, assembly GCF_057876585.1. Lineage (NCBI taxonomy): Eukaryota > Metazoa > Chordata > Mammalia > Chiroptera > Rhinolophidae > Rhinolophus > Rhinolophus sinicus. The sequence continues at coordinate 124,508,010 of NC_142515.1, forward strand.
TTAAACTTCCAGTCTCAAATTTATTCTTAGATATCCATCTATCCCAGTGATCCATACACAGGTTCTATAGCAAATACTTTAGGCTTTGGGGTCCATCTGAAATCTGTGGTAGTTCTAGTGCAGAGGCAGCTGTGGGCAATACAGAAATGAATGGGTGTGGCTGTGTGCCAATAAAACTTTCTTTATAGACATGTGAATTATAAACATAGCAATCTGAATTTCGTATAATTTTTACACAACATAGTACCATTCCACTTTTGATTTTTTCAGCCATTTAAAAATGTAAACTAATAATTCTTGTGTCACAAGATTCTTACAAAAACAATCAGCGGCACAGATTTAGTCCCCTGGCCACAGTGTGCTGGACACTGATCTAGCTGATCACCTTCGTTTCCACTGAGAAAATATTTATGTCTATTGGTGTTTTGCTGTATCGTGAGAAATTTCTTGAAAACTAGATTTCAGAGAGGAACAACACAGTCCATATGCCTGAAGGACAACAAAAGTTTTCAAGAGTGCTTCTAATTAATGACATTCCGAGCCATTGAGAAGAGGAAAGGTCACTGTTTCATTTTCAACACGTTCTTGAGAATACTGCCAACAGGGTCCCTTATGTCAGAGGTAGTACCCACCAGCTATGACCCACCAACTCTAACCAGCATGATCTTTTCTTTTTGGTTTGCTTTGTTTTCTGTGTGTATATTCAGTAGATTTCGGGGCACATTAACTACTGAAATCAATTTAGTGATCAACCATTATTATTCCCTTCTTTACTCTTCCTGCCATCTTACAACTCTCTGCTTTCCTGCAAGGAAGGTGTCAGGGCATTTTTATTGTATTGCTATTTACTCTTTGGCTCAATAGTTTTTTCAAGCAGACAGATCATTGACATTTAACAGTATTAATCTCTGCCAGTGCAATATGCCTAATTGGTTTTAATGAAATAAGGAAAGAGAACGTGGTGGGGAAATTGGAAAAAAGCTGCAATGAACTGAAATGTCTGTTTTCAGATATTTTCTAAAGTCAATGGCATTGACCAACAGACAAAGAGTGCATGTAAGCAGCACTTAGTCCTCTACAAATTGTCAAGGTTGGATGTTACTGAAAATAGAGGTAACAGTCATTTCCATTTTGAAATTTGTTTATTTGGAAAAGACTCTGAATATCAAGCCCAGACTTAGCATAAGCATTCTATTAATAATTTCTCTAATAAAAGCTTCTCACACCGACATAAACATGATCATTGACACCCAAGGCAGACACACACAAAGTCTGCCTGGGCGGAAGGAAATCAGACAATGGCCCCAGTGGAAATTCAGACTATAAACCTTCAAGTTGTGTATATGGAATATTTTACCCACCCCTTTTGTTTCTTTGTCATGACACTAGTTTTCATAGGGGATTATTAAGTTTATATTTAGCATATGTTTATTATATTATTTAAAAAATAATTTGGTTTAAAAAAAGTGAAAGTTTAGAGAGTGTAAGAGTATGTCCACGTAAACCACATGTATGGATTTGGTTGGCAGATGTCTAAAATACCTGCAAGATATAAAGACAGATTTAGAACCATCTCAGAAGCAACATGGCTCAGTGAACCAAGCAATTGAATATAACTCTGGGGAATCTGTATTCTAATGCTGATATTTCTATTGCCTCAGTGAATCTAATTCTACTCTCTGTGCATAGGGAGTAGGCTAACGTGAGGCACACAATTATACCATCATGAGTGCAGAAAATATACTTTGTCAAGTACAGATTACCTTTCATCATCCCCTAGATCCTAACCCCTCAGCCATGCAGACAAGTGTAAAGACTGCTGCCGACATCCTAAGAATGTTTCAACCAAACCTAGATGGTTTGGAAGGGTGAGGACAGGTAGCTTCATTCTTTGAGAAATAAACAAAATATTTTTCTATACAAATAGCTAGGAGAAGAACCCAAAATAGCAACTTTGGACATACAACAGCTTATCTATAAAACATTCTTTATTCTAATCTCATTATTACACTTTCCTTGTTTTATTTTTTCTCTATAAGTTATGCATATTTGGGGGGGGGGGGGTTCAACGTTTATTAGACCGGCAGATTTGTGGATTCACTGAGCACTGAAATTAATGTATGCACCTAGCACGAGGAGCAATTAGTTGTACTTCCATTATGTTTTTCCTCACCACAAATCAAGGGTCCAAAGCTTACTCAATAAGAGAGGCAGACTTTTCTTCATGGTACTCTTAAGATTCTGGCCTTCACAAAAAGAGGTGCCTGGGGGTGGCTGAGGAGAGCTTACGAGCTCCTTTACACATCAGTCTAGAGAGGAGGACACTGCTATGGCAGTCTGTAGGCCTTATGGGGCATGCTATAAATCGATGGATTGCAGGCCCTCACACTGACTCAACCCCCATCTGACATGGCTGAAGAGGACCTGGTCTCTGCCACTAGTGAGTATGATCCAACTAAATGACAATAATTGGACAGTGCTGTCCCCTTTCTCCCCTAGTGTAATTCTTCCAACTCCCCATTCCATTATCGTTACAGTGCAAATTCAGTCTCCACTTCTGTAAGGGTGACGTTTGCTTTTAAGGATTCAGCAATCTAGTTTGGTTTACTGATTTATAATTTTATTTACTTTATTGTACAGCCTGTTATTTTTCCCCCCTCTTCTTTGTTTTTCTCCCTCACTGCTCGATTTAATTGCTCTGCTTTCCCAAGGCTCCATGCATACCTCGTTAATCTAGCTAATCAGCAGAACACTAACTTGCAAGAAACTGAGTCAGCCCTCAGCCATGTGGACTCTGTCAATCAGACTGCAATTCTGAACAGCCATTCTCTGTAAAATGACATATGAGTCATCCCTAACAGTGGTTTCAAGATAACCACTGCAGAACAAACCAGACCCCAAGAGATGTTTTTCCAGATGAGTCACATGAAAAACTCTCCCTTTTCTTTGTTCTGCTTCTTCTTGTGCACCTATAAACATTCTGACAGTTCTAGGAATGAGGAACTGGCTTTTGGACAGGAGTCCTCCATCTTCCCAGAATGCCAGCATTGTGGATAAACATGCTTTTCTTTCCACCAACTTGCCTTTCCATTATCGGTTTAAAAGACAAGCACAGATGGACCTTATCCTGGTAACACTTCTACCCCCTTGCACTCTTACTAATGCTTGGGTTTATCTTACAGAGAGGGCTATCGCGTCACCAAGAAGTGGCCCAGAAAACCCACAAAAGTTTAGACCACAAAAATGTGTCGGCTTTGTTATTCTTTAGCCCAGATCAACATGAGCTGTGAAGAATGGAATTCTAACTTAAAACTACTGAAATACACAAGAATCAAAATATGTATATGACATCAAATTGGTCAGGTTGATTTTTTTTTTAATTAAATATTATTGGGGTGACAATGGTTAGTAAAGTTACATAGGTTCCAAATGTACAATTCTGTAATACATCATCTATATTTATATAGTTTGACTGTTTTAATTATCTGGAAACAATTTATAAAATTTCCGTAACTATATTATACTAAATTGTAATATCCCTTTATATGTATATTACACTTTATGATTTTAAGTTTTTTCATATATATTATCTTATTTGATTTCTACATCTGTTTCTATTCCATTTGTTATTTTAGGAGAGATGTCTTCAAACATTATAAAGGTTTTAATCATATGGTAAACATATGCTAAGAATCTCTAATGAAATCTATTGTGAATGTGAATATAAATGCATTTGACAATTGCAAAATTATTGGTTGACTAAAATACAGTTTACATTTCCCAAGCTTTTTTGTATCTTAGAATTTTGAGTCTCCCAAGAGTATTATTCTTTTATAAAAATGGCCAGAATATTCATGCCAACAACACTTCAATCTACACCTCAATGCCTAAACTAAAAATAAATGTGCAGTTTGAGAGGAATAAAATGATTGTTAAATGTTGTGTGTAAATATCCAAAAATGACTCATTCTGTTCACTTAAGAATCTCATTATTCATATACTGTCAATTCCAGAATATTTTATGAACATTTGGGCTGTTTGTGAACTAGAATAAATCTGCTGGAGCTTGAAGGGGCTTTGGAGATTCCTCCAAGCTACCTACTCATTTAGCAGAAAGGAAAACAGGGCTATCAGGGGACTTGCCCAAAGTTACATGGTCATCAAGTGATTGAGTTGGGATTTGAACTCATGGCTTGCAAGAACCCGGGCAGCTCCTACAGCAAAATGTTCGTGTGGAGCCTAATATAATAAGCCAAGCTAATACCACATGATGACTTCTTCTTCCACGGGGGGGTGGGGGTGGGGGGCAGTTAAGCCACGTCACTGGTTATCGTTTATCTAGTTACTGTTTGGATGTTCTCTTTAGGTCTTAAAGGTACCACTTGTTTTCTATTTTGCTCTATTCTAACTGCTTCAGAAACACAGGCATCCTCTCTGACTTATCCCAACAGTCACTATGGTGAATACAGAGTCAAACAAGACAAGGATTCTGTCTCAACAAAAACATATTCATCTAGAAGAGCATGAGGGGCTCCAGGGAAATGACTCAGCTGCTCCAAGGGCAGAGGGAGGTGAGGCGTGACACCCCCTCCTCCTTTCATCTCTCATTGCCAAGCTCCTCCACTACGTTAACATAAAATAAAGTAGAAAAATACCGATTTATTTTCATCAGCTCCCACTTCCCTTAGATGGGAAATGAAGTGAAAAAGTGACAAATGTGTCTCACTTGGGAAATTGAAACAAAAGAGGTCACATAACCTTGGGTAACTCACCCAAAATATTTGGAGTTATTGCAGACGCATAGCACTTCAGTTTCTGCAGATGAGTTTAAGATTTCCATGTAGCTTCTGAATCACAGCACATATAACTTAACTTGACATGCTGACCCAGTGCCACATTTGGGTTTCTGACTGAGGCCCACTCTCCAGCAAATTCAGTCCTCTGATGGGTGAACTGGAGCCCCAGGCTGCCACTGGCCTGTCTGACTGTATCATAGCACTTTACTCTTCTAAGGATCTTGTTTTCTCAGTTGTCACCTGGGATCCCATTACGAATGGACTATTTGGAACAAAAATGGTATCACCTCCTTTCTTCCTGCTAAAACCTCACTACAGAATTGCATTTGTTGTCAACATACCTAGGCTTACTGTGCCTCTTGGGCATTGTCCATGGGGCCATTTGGGTGCAAGTAGTTTATCTGTTAGATGATCCCATGAGGTAGGAGAAAATGCAGAGGTAGACTGGACATGGAAGGAAGAAAAACCTGAATAAGAATGTGCATTGAGGTTACTACTAGAGACAGGTTGGCTTGACCTTCTGAGAAGCATAAAAAATAATGACTTCGAGAATTGTGCACTTAAACGACAGCAGAGTAGATTAAGTAGGTTGTGGTGTCAGAGAATTCTCCAAAGCAGAGACTGGAAAGATACATGGCCAACTTTAGATGGGTCAGTGCAAGGTGAATCTGAGCTTACAGAAAACCATCTACCATAGTTACAGATAAAATCAGAGCTGAGCAAGGGACCACGAAGCAGGCTCCAGAGCTGTTGCTGCATCCTCAACCTGAGCCCAGGTTTTTTTCCCTGCCCAGTGGATCTTACTGGCATAAGGTCCACCATACCTTACATATAAGCCCAGATGAAAGAGAAGTCATGGTGATTTATTTTTAAATCTGTGGAAAACACAGACCAAGTAGGAGTAACCTATACGACAATGATAGGAGATATCAAAAACTCTACGTATCTTAGACAGTTAGTCAACAAGCTAACAAGTTCAAAAGAATGGTCAATGCATTTGCTATATCTCAAATAACTGAAACCATAGGTAACAGAGAAAGAAAAAAAAAACTTCTCATAAATGCAAGTACAGAACAGTAGCATTAGTACAAAATGTGTAAATAATTCTGAGATGGAAGAAGATGGATCTGAAGCATAAGCCTCATTCATTTAAAAAGTTTCTATCAGGGAATTAAATCTTTATTCGTTAGAGAAAAAAAAAAAACAAACACCAAAATTGTCAGAGAAAACGCTTGTTGGTTTATATGTTTAATTGTAAAAGAGACAAATAAAACATCACAGTGCTAAACAGCTGTTATTATTACCACGTATAATTAAGGCCATGGAGGTTGAGAAAGGGAAAGTGATGCGCCTGAGTTGACAGAGGCAGAGTGTGTCAGAGGAGGTTTCTGAGTCCAGCGTTGCCAAGTTCTAAAGCCAATGCTCCTTCTATCAACCCAGACAAGCAGCTCAAACCTGCCAATGACTGAATTTGTTGCAAGGTGTTCTATGGCCACAGGGAATACTCGGTTTTTAATATATACGATTGAGAAGAGTCTGAATTGTTTCCAATTAATTGAATAATTTATATAGTTTATATATGAAGTCAAAGTTTTCACCTTTGTGTATAATAATTATAAAGGCAGGAATTTAATTAGGCCCTAGTTATACACTAATGTTCCTGGTCAAAACAATATAAGATATAATTTTAAGGATGCAAAAATCAGATGTGTATGAACTAGACATTTAAATATTCTAAAAATATACAAAATCTTTTATATTGTTAATAATTTCAGCCATGGTACCTCGAAAATAAATAAGTTAAACTGAAATTATTTTTGTGATATATACTACATTGGGCACATTTTGCTTAGTAGATGGTCTTGTAATTATAGAAAGAGATATTCTCAAGCTGAGGATAACTTCAAAATTGCCAATAAGCTTTGGATGAGAAGAAAAACTTTGGGATAGGATGCAAAATGGATAAAGGTGGAAAGAAAATAAAACAACATAGCTATGATAATCTGCAAGGACAACTTCTGCCAAATGTCTGAACACCTAAGAGTGTAAAACAGTTAACAGTGGAAGGAAAAGTAATTGCAAGTCTGCTGATGGTAACTTTATGATTGGGAATTGACATCTAGAGGGAAACCAAATTGTGAGAAAACGACTTAGATATCGAAAATGTAGATAGAAACCTATGACTAGTTCTATCTCTACTAATAAATATGGTGGGCTTGTCTATGTCACTGCTTGAGACTTGTTGAATATCATATGTCCCCTCCGGTGACATTTAAACAAGATATACAAATAGGATACAACTACTGGACTTCCCAAGTTGGACAAAGTAGGGATTCGTATGTTTCTGAACATGTCTCCTGAACAGGTAATTGAGACAAAACAAACCAGTATGTATAATTGATTTTAGCCATAGGCAGAAGATGATTTTATTTAAGTGGGGTAGAGGAAGAGGTAGGACTCTGCCAATGTGTAATGTCTTTTCTTCTTTGCGACCCTATAGATTTGTGTCAGGACCAGAGATGCAGCTAAAGTCCAACAAGCTATTCTCCGCGAGGGATGCTGAGAGCCAAGGTCACAGCTTGGACTACAGTCGGCCTCTATAAGGAACACACTTGGTTTTGTAACAGTAGTAACTCCTGGGCATGTACTCATGAGGAAGAAGTTTTGAACAGTGTGTTAGCATTAGTTCTGATTGCAAGTAACATAAAACTAGGCAATGGGCCAAGGCAATTTCTCTCACACAAAAAGAAACGTAAGAAGAGAGGTAGTTGCTGGTGGTGGATCAACTCCTCTGAGATGCCATCCATGACCCAGACCTTCATCTTTTTGCTTCATCTCCTTAGTATATGGCTTCTCATCTCTATGACTGTTGCCTTGTTGTCGCAAAGAGAATGCTACATCTCCAGGTATCACATGCAGGTTCAGCCTCATTTGATCATTTTACAAAGAAAGAAAAGGACATCCAGAAATTCAGGACCCACCACTATCCTCCCACCAGGAGGAAAGCCCCTTCAGCAGAGAGATGCATCACAGGCCCACATCGAGCTGCAAGAAAGGTTCACCACCATCTTTGGTGGAACGAGACACGGGATGAGCTTTCAGCTGCATCAATTAAACACTTAATGAACATTTTTTTATTGACTGTGTGACAGTTTTACAATGCTTGGATTGTCCTAATATTGAAAATTTGCTGTTTTATTTTCTTTGTCATATTAAGAGAGTAAAGTAAGAATGCTTTCCTCACGTCCTGAAGTTTAATTTTGAAACCTTCATAGAAAGTTAAAGTCCTTTTCAATTGTTAATGATTCAGACCTGAGTTTGATGAGCCTTCAAGACTGTCGTGATAGATCTAGACAACAACTGAATTTGAGAATAAAAGTTAGAGTTACTCTGAAAGAAACTAGAAAGGTGAAAGAAGCATTTCTCTAAATTAAAAGGAGGGCAGAGAAGTTGGGAGGGGCTAAGGGGATTTGCAATGAGACCTAGGAACTGATCTCTGGAAAAATCCGAGTGAGAAAAGGGTCTATGCCTGGGAAATAATGGGCAGACATAAAAATATTGGGCAGACAGAAAACAGGACCTCTAGTTCCCATTAGCCACCTGGAAGTTAACTCAGAGATGGTCCAGTTTTCACTTAGGAAATTATTTCATAGGATCATTATTAATCAAAAAACAAATAAAGTGAAAATAAAAATGTGTTCAAGGAAGCACAGGTCAGCGTCATTAAAAAAAATAATAATAAAAATAGGAAGTTGAAAAGAGGCTCTAAATAAGAGAACAGTGGGCTCTCTAAAGGAGGAATAATTATCACAAACTGTCCATAATAGAAATCAGAGGCATATGGGTTCTCTAAATTGTAATCAATTACTTTGTTTGATATGGAATTACAAAAACGAAAATCACACTAAAACAAAGAAAAACAATGAACTTGGAGAATTACCTCTTATTTGAGGCATTCAGTAAAGGGGCACAACTCCTCTCTCTGGAGTTAATATTTCTATTCTGTTCTAATTAAAATGGTTTTCCTGAATTCACAGTCTATTTTTACAGACTATGGCATCTCAAGGTTTTCAGGTACTGAGCTTTTCTTTATCTCTTTCACTTCTAAAAGTTCTGCGACTTCTTATGTGTTCCTTCAGTGTGACATAAAATAAACTGTATTGATGAGGAAACCTGAATAGCAAAAATTGCCATTTTTGAAATGTTTTTACCTACCGACATGTCAGATATGTATTTTTGTACGCATCTGAGATCTTTTTGTCATTTACTCATTTTTCTCTCCCTGCTCCACTGAGCTCCCTGACATTGCTGTGATTCCGCTGAGAACGCTCCCGTTCCCAGAGTCTAAACCTACTCCTCTTGTAGATTTAGCTTCATTTTCCCGCCAGGACTTCTGAGTGAAGGCAGGTGGCATGGGGTGGTGACTGGGCCAAACAATTCTTCTAGGATCGGTGTTGTCTTTTTTTTTTTTTTTAATCTTAATGATATGGCAAATGGTTATATCTTACTTCATTACATCTTTTTAAAGCAAATACTGGAAAAGAGCAGTTGCTCTTCTCCTTTAATCCTGAGCCTTATAGATCTCACCACACCATTGAGTCTGCTACTGCTATTTTTACTCTTCATTTAGCACTCAACCTGCTGTTGCCTGTTTTCCAAGGCTGATGCACAGCACCACAAATCTGAGCAAGAACAGAAAGACGGCAGGAATAGCATATGTGTACGCACACGTGCGCGCACACACACACACACACACACACACACACACACACCCCAGAACGCTTGGAAGGAGGCGATGTCAACAATAGCACTGGAAAAGTCAAACAGATGGGAAACTAAATTTGCAGCATCTGGTCCATCTGCTGGTCAGCCAATAATATCCACATTTTCTGAATCTTTCTACTGACAGACACTTGACCTTATTTTATTTTTTATTTTTGGCCCTTTAAAAATATTTCTACTTACACATCAATATCTACAACCTAATATTTCTATACAGAAATTATTTTCCTATGCCCTACTGCAAAACGTCTTTCCTTTCCTAAAATCTGCTCCATTATTAATACTGTTAAAGTGTTTGTAGTTTCAAAGGATTAAAACAGTGACTCCTTTATTTTCACCTTCTCTCTCTCAGATATTTCTTGTGTCTGTGTATGTCTTTTTGATCCTTGCTGTCATATAGTTGGTTTCACTCCTAAACACTCTACAACTGAACTACAGCTAAAGCTGTTGGACTACAGTCAACTTCTTCCACTATCGATTTACATAATATAATCCATTTGTTCACTTTCACTCCAACACGGACTCCCACTTACCTGTCAAACTAAACTTAAACTCCTAACCATGGACACTAAGCTGATTTCACCCCCAAATCCCTGAAAAATCCCTTGTATATTCATATTTTTCTACATTGCAATTGACTTTTTTTTTTTCTCTATATAGGCACCGTAGGAGGGCATCACAAGTCCAGAGACAAATTAATCAAATTCTGACTTTCTACTTACATTTGGAGGACTGCCCTTCCACTTCTCCAGTAAGTTTTCTCACCTACTTTTACAGTGACTTTTTTTTTATAAAGCCTCTTAAAATTAATGCATTATCTAGTTAATCCAAACATCTAACAAACTGCATTTACTGGGAGGACTAGAATGATTAGTTGTTACATACTGGAGCTAGAGAGCATACTTATGCAGAATGAGGGCTTATCTTACCATGAATTATGATTCTTTTTATGCTTTTATCCACAAAACCATTTGGTTAAATGAGAGCTATGCTGATTACAGCCTTTGAATATGTGTTCATATATCTGTCCAAATGTTTAAATTTCAGAAATCTTGCATCACACATCAGGAGTCCAGACTCAACAGATGCTTCCATATGCTAACACTCCTTGTTAAGGCAGAAGGTGTTAATTAAACCAATAATTCATATTAAGGATGTATATAACTTTAAAAATGACAATGAATGCATCTGTTGTGTTCTCTGTGTGACGGCTGCTAGCTGAGTCCTTTAGTCACAACGTACACGATGACACATCTGGTGTCATATGTATGAACACAGTCACGTAGACTGGCAGATACACTGTGAACTACTCCCACTCCATGAAAGACTGCAAATTCACCACAGAGGCAAACCTCATGGAGAATTTATAGGCGATGTTTACCACAGGCACAGCAGAGGACTATGCTGTTCCTAGCGAAGCCCAGGTAGCACTGACGTGGATCCTTCAACACGGGTAATAGAGGTAAAACCCACTGGACTTGGAGAGTTCTGAGTGGGCCTGACCCAGAGAGTAAAGTCCAAGACATCAAGAAACATTGCGTGAGGGATATAAATGATAAATGTCTAGCTATTACATTGTTTTGTGCACCTGAAACTAATAAAAAAAATCATAAGGAAGATAGGAAAAAAAAAAAAAAAAAAGAAGAAAGAAACAGTGCAAATTGTCATGAGCAAGCCTGGAATCAAAAGTGGCAGGTCTGGGAAAATAGGGCAGAGCAAGTGGGCTTTTTTGGTAGCAATAGGAGGAGATTCCCTGAGATGACAGAGGAACAGAGACTGCTTTTTCAGGAGTTCCTGTGACTCGGTTCCTAAGTAGGGTGACGGGTGTGGAGGTGGAAGTGATGAAGGTAAATAAAACCCTCACCGGGTTTAGGTGCTCCGCTTCTCAATACAGAAGTCTCCTTCAGCGTTCTTAGCCATTCCAGTTGTCAAACTAACTCTACGATCATCATTCTTAAAGGTGTAAATGCGTTCGTTATTTTCTACTTAAATCACCTTTTGACACTTCCCTATTGTTGACAACAATGAGTTAACCATATTTTTCATTTGATATTTACTGGTATTCAAATTTGTTCCCAGGGAACACAGGCTCTAGTGAGCAAAGACTAGTGTTCAAATCCAGACTCCACAAAGGGTTAAATACGTGACCTTCAGACTCATCTCCAAGGGTCTTGTAGTATTGTGAGGATTAAGTGAGCTAACATATAAAGCATTCAGAACAACTCCCCACACACAGCAATCAACCAAAAAAGTTAGGCATAACCTTCAGCACTAAACCATCCATGTGCTCTTCCTATGGAACCTTCTAGGCATCATCATTTCTACGAGGCTTTCTAGAGCTCTTACCACATTAACCTTAGTGAATTGCAAATGTGACAATTTTCCTGGCTGGCGTGAGAGGTAGAGATCACGGCCTTTTCATTTTCTGTTCTCATCTCCTGGCCCAGTATCATTCACTTAGTCATATACTGAAGACAATTTAAAAAAATAAAAAACAGGTTCAAACTCATAAATTTAGGTATGTTTGAAGCTGATGCTGCTTAATTAATCCTTGTCAGTTTGTAGGATTGTCTCTGCTTACACACCACAGGTTTCAGTATAGAGTCTGTCATCAAAATTGTGATTCAAACACAAAAAGGAAGAATAGTTAATATGCCAAATAGTAGAATTAATGTGAATAAAGTATAAAGTAGAATTACTGACTCAAAACAAAACAAAAACAAATCAACGTAACATGGTTACATTGATATACAATGTACCTGCATTTGAGGATATTTTTTAAAAATCCATTTAAGAGAGAGATTTAGCTTCAAATAAATTAATGGAAAAATTATGGGAATTTTAGTTGACCATACAAAGTAGATAAGAATTTCTCATTTGATCTCATTACAGAGAAACTACACAATCTGAGGGACATAATAATGTCCTAAAAAAAAAAAAAAAAGATAAGTATCTATTTTATTAATTAATGGCCTCTAGTCTATAGAATCACCTTTGAGATAAATGACAAACTGAAGTGAGTTTCAACTTAAATCTTTTCTGTTAAGAATCTAGAACCTACTGTAATAGCAAGATATTTTTTTTCTCTGAGCAGGCTCTTTATACTTGTATAGAATATTTATTATTATTATTATTGATATGGCTGTTTTAGTGATGGTATTTGGGACACCAATTGTATTATATTAACTTTACTGCACACCAAAAATTGATGATTACTAATTTCTCTTGAGTTATAGATTTTCTGTAGGAACTTTCCTTCTCTCCCATGGCAGCATTTTTATTTTCCTAGAAACAAGATTAGATAAATTTCAACTTACAAATGCATGTTGCTTTCTTAGACTATCATACTACAAAAACAAAAGAATTATAATAATTAGAAACCATAAGGTTCAAAGTCTTGAAATGGCTACTGAACCAAAATTAAGCTGTTATTTTCTTAGGACGTACTACACATATAATCAAGGATGAAATTGAGCTGTGTATTCTAAATGAGATTTATTGACAATATTTCGTCATTAAATCAGTATTCTGAGTATTGGAGCTTTTCATTCAACCATCTGTTGTGAAAAAAAAAAAGAGAACAATGCTTCATTTGTGATTCTTAAATGTTTATCTACTCTACGTATGTTCTATACCATTCAGTACTAGCGCTCTTTGGTCTAACTCTTTCATTCCGTAACACTACACTACCCACCACAATGATCCCTGGACTGGACCATGAATGAGCTTCATTTATAATACTGTAATAGACCCAGGTCTAGTGCAGTGGCAGGCACACACACACAGGTGAGTATTTATTGCCTACATAAGGAAAGGGAAATAATGATAAATATTTTCCACTGGTCTCTCCAAATTTACTCCCCACCCTTTCCTTCCCTGCTTTTTGCCTGGTACCCTCTGACTATGGAGTCAATCAATGGAGATCTCTAGAAAGCTCTTTGGGAAAGAAATGGGAACTATTTCAGGAAATTTGTTCTCCTGGTTCTCTCCTGGGAGCACATGTCTCTTCACTGGTCCTCTCAAGACAATGGGCTCTACACAGCTCTTTCTCCTTGGCATTTTGGACTAGGAACTAATGGTCTAGGTTTGATGGTGTTTGCCATTTACATCAGTAACATCAAGTTCATTTTCTCTTAGATATATAGATATGTAGCAAATTGAACTAAGACTAATATAATATTGCACTCTTGGTTTTAGGAACAAAAAGGATATTATGTTAGGCCTCCTTATTATATGCAAATATAACAGCATGTACACACTAGGATAAGAAAATTGATTGACACTGAAATTGTCAATTTGAGATGATTTACACACAGAATTTGCTATATATCTGTACCCCCTAGGATTTAAGGTGAGCATTGGCAGGAGATAGCTGATGTGGGGTTTTGGATTTCTCAGTCACAAAACTAACATCTGGCAAAATTTGGCAGAAAGGACATGAATATATGCACAGGGGACAATTGAATTGTCTGTGAGGGAGGAACAAGTTAACAAAGAAACCTCAAACAGCATTAACAGATGTACTTCCCACTGGCAAATCCCTGATGGAGTAAGCAAACTCCTGCAGTGGGAGACGTTCTGGTTTGGTTGCTCTAGTTAGTAAGAAATTCAGAGCAACAGAAAAATGGATCAAAGACTGGTAAGAGACGTCTCAGTATGAAAGGATGCAAAAACATTCAATTAGTCTTATCAGATATTGATGATGGACTTGATCTTACACGCTCCAGATTTAACCTATTTTTCAGTTGGGGTGGAGTGACTTACAGTTGAGTAATTTAGTAACTTTAAGTCAAAAGTTGTTAAAAAAATGTTCTGTAAAGGGTCAAATCGTAAATGCATTAGGCTTTGTGAGCCAAGAGACAAGATCAAGGATACTACGAAGCTACTTATAAAACAAGAGAGAACAACAAACTTCCACAAATTTTCAGTAGATGCAATTCAGAACATGCTGATAATAATCACATTCATAGAGTTAATTTTTTGTAACAAAACTCGAGTAATGAGAAGAATGGAATCCCTTCTTGGGGAGGGAAAACATTTCGATTAATTAGGAGTCAAAGTCAATTCTCTATCAACACAGCAGAAGCATGGATTTTTCTCCTGCAGAATGTCCCCTTGCTTCTCTGAAGCTTCACCCTGAGCCTACACCACACCGTGTTTCCTGCACCTCTCCTGGTCATACTTACACTGCCTTCTTGGTGTTGGGTAACTTTGCATATGGGAAACCAGGTTAAAACACGGGTTCCGTATTAAGATTCTTTGAGTTTCAGATCCAGCTGAACTACTCATTGGCTGTGTTATCTTTGACTATCTACTTAACATCTCCAACTTTCAATTTCCTCATCTAAAAGCGAATTAGAGTACCAACCTCACAGAGTTGTTCTGAAGTTTACATGAGCTAACAAATGCAAAGATTTAGAAGAGTGCATGGCATATTATAAAGTAGTCAATATTGGTGTCATTTTTCTTCTGACATTTTTCAACCATATAAAAAACATAAAACCATTCTTAGCTCGGGGTCCACACAGAAACAGCCATAGGGCCAGATTCAGCCCGTGGGCTATAGTTTGCAGACACCTCCAGGTGATATTAAACACCACCGGTCTTACGGTCTTACTCCCTACTTTTTAGACACAGACTTGTTTAAGTTTTATTCTTCCAGTGCAATTGAGATTCAACAGCAATAGATAAGTATTACTTCTCCAATCAAATGGAGGTTGTGTCAGGTTTTTGTTTTGTTTTGTTTATCAGAATAATTTAAATCTAAATTCTGTTCAGGAACTTTGAAATGAAAAATTCTGTTGCTACTGTCACTCATTGTCATTTGTCAAGTGTAACTATCCTTCATATCTTTCCACTTTATCACTTTCATCCCCACATTAGTCAATATATCTAACTCCCTGGCTTATTTTCCCATCTTAATGTGAACTCTTTCCGGTAGTAAATAAATTACACAAAGCTAATCACTATATTTTCATTCTGTTAGTAGTCCATTGCTGTTTGCAGTTCACTGCACCACATTGGTCCTCAAAAATTATTCCTTCTCCAATGTCCTTATAATCAGCCTATGCAACTCTCTATTGAATTCTTACACATTCATTACTGACTGTGATACCTGCTTACCACATTGGCCAACAATCCGGTGCTTGCTGTTATCTTGAAGGCCTTTAATTTCTTTGTATCTGACCCATGTAACAAACTAACCCTACAGACCTGTACCTCTTAAATTTTAATTATCCTTATCTCAATTCATATTTACCTCTTCACTTATGACCATCCTAACTCTAAAATACTGTACTCCAATCTCATACTCTTGCATTATTCCTTATGAAGAGTATTTGTTCAGTGATACAACAAAATGATTTAGAGCATTATGCAAACTTATTACTAGGTCTTAACCCTAGTCTGGAGGAAGTAACACCTAAGCTGACTTGAGAAACATGAATAAGTGTTACCCGTGTTAAGAGTTGGGGAAAGAGAAGGACAATTTCAGAAAAGAGAGAAAAAAAATATTAATTTACTGAAGCAAGAAAGAGAAACGAGTACAGTTGAGTCAAAGAACTGCATGTATGGAGGAGAGAGTAAATGGTATCAGTTTTGGCTTGAGATGACGGCAGAGACCAAGGTCAAATAGCCAATGTTAAGGATTTTGGTTATGTCTAGTTATGTTTCAGAAATAACACTTATTTTAGTATGAAGTATGAATTGGAGAGCAAGAGAGAAGAAAAGTAATGTTGCGGAAACAATTAAAAATTGATTTCACTATTACAGGGAAGGGATTTTGGTAGCTTAGATTTCTGGAAGAAAGTGGGGGTGGGAACATGTGCCAGTGGGAGTGAAGAGTAGTGGATCTGAGAAAATATTCATAAGGAAAATCAATGGGACTAGCTAATTTACTGGATGTGAGGAGTGAAGAAAAATGCAATGGCAGCCTTACAAGCAGTTTTATGGCTTGAGCTCATAGGTAAATAAGTGATGGTGCCATATGTTGAGGTAAAGGACGATAAAAGGGGAGTATCTGTGGGAGCAAGAGAGCAATTGGTCACGATGAGTTTAAATATTGAAAACCAAAATGGAAAATTTAACAAGATGAGCTGGGGAAATATATTAGATGGTTTCAGAATATAAATTATCATCGAAACAAATGTTTAGACTCAAGCCAGGCTTCATATTAAATCCTTTCTCTAATCCTCTTTACATTTCATATTCAACCAGTTATTAAGTCCAATCAACTTCATTCCTCTTGTATCCTTCCTCTTACTTTCATCAGATGCACTGGTGTGAACACTTATGATCTCTTTACTGGGCCATCAGAGTCATGTCTCACTCCTCAGTGTCACTTCTGTTCAATCTACCTGTCCGCACTGCCATCAGAGAGATCAATCACACTATTAAATTCACCACATTCCTCATCTGCTCAACATTCTTCAATTACCAATCATTTTCATGAAGGGTGAAATTTATATTTCTTTGCACAGCACTACCCTAATGATCTAGACCTTACAACTGACCCCAAAATCCTAAGCTCCTTCAAAACTGTGTAATAACATGTTTGCTATTATTCGTGTTGCTTCCTCCCCTTGGAAGACATCTTCCCAGTCTTCAAGTCTCAACAAGTAAAAGGCATTTTCTGATTAAACAAAGGTGTTTCTCTTGTGCCGCCACTGCCTTTTGAACTTCTTGTAGGTGCTTATGTTTGCCTTTTAGCACACCCACTATGCAATAAGTAATTTAAAGGCAAGGTCTAGCTATTTGCATCTTGGGATCCATAATGCCTTATACAACTTATAAGCAGGCATTCAAAACATTGGTTTTAAATGAACAAAAAATCACATTTTACTATGGATACTTTTTTTTTTTTTAATTGCTCACCAATACCTGACCCATAGTAAGTTACAGCAAATTATACTTCCAGGTTCTCCATTTATGGAAAATTATCATAATCTCTATATAAAATTTTATTTGTAAGAGTTAAACATAATGATCTAATTTATATTAAATCTGTGAATTCCGTAAGTCGTTTATTATGAGTTAACTTTAGATGACATACTTTCCATTGAGATAAATTACCATATAATTTATCTACATTGATGAAATACATAGTATCTGAGAAGAGGAAGTGGTATAAAAAAAAAAAAAAAAAGGTCAAAAGCAAACCACAATTGAGTACAGGTAATATCTGATATCATGGTGTGAATGGATTTCAGAGTCTATATTCCAAATATATTGTGTACTTTACTAACAGCTCTGTCCCCAGAGGGGTCCTGGCAATCACCTGGCCGATTTTATTGGGGCTTAAGTGAATTTTAATGTGGTGAATTCACAGTACTGCGTATCTGGAAATAAGAGAGAATGAGAATATAACATTCTCTCCAATGGACATTGGACACACTCTTGACATGACATCCTTATAAGTAAGTAATTCAATCTCCCATCTCTCTCCTTCTTCCCCATCCGCGTGTACTTTCAAATTGAACTGGTTTAAAGAAATGCTTGGCTAACTGATAAAACTTTTATTGGTCTTCTTCTCTGAGTTTTTAGTAAGAATGCATTAAAGAAATATATATGTACCGGAGTTGTTCTTTCATAAGGAAAGCCTGCCTGAACCTTGATTTTTATAATCAAAGAAACTGATATTAAAACAAATTTGCAATTCACTTTAATCTCAGAAGAAGACAGTGGAATCATATGAAATTGTCCATTGTTAAACATTTTTGGACTAACACATGGCAATTTCATGTCATTTAACCTAAATGTTTCTAGAGAAAATTTACAATAAGAGTAATCTCATTAGTTTGTCTGGTCTACCAACTTACATTCAAAAGAATATTTATGATTCATATTAAAACAGCATAAAAATAAAATACATATCTAACTAGAGACAATGTTTATGTTTGTGAGAAATTTCAAATATTTCCAGCTGTTCAAATATAGTTTAAAGGTAAATTATCCTTCATGAAATAAAAAGTATAATGAATATGTTTGTTGAATCTCAAATACTATATTCCTGAACTTCAATATATTTAAGTGATAAGTACCATGAACTTGTACAAATCTTGGAGTTACACTATGTTTCAGGGAACTGTAGAGAACCCGGGATACAAATATTTCATCCTCTAGCATTTGGATAAACAGCATGAGTGAAAATAAAAGCATTGCGCTTGACAACTTGTCTCAGTGTTGGAGGTAAGATTAATTAGAAATTAGATAAAACATTCTCTCATTTCTCAGCAGTCGTTTCAAAAGAAAGCAAAGGTCAATTTCAATAAACCTGCCACTTACAATCCTATATGCCTCCACTTGAGTCACTTTAAATACTATAGGTTCTAAGAGAGGTTCAGTGGACAAAAATATTAGAATGAAATCTTCCTAAATCTAATTTGCTAGCATCCACTATCAAAATATTATTTTGACGTGTTAATTATGTTAGTTCTGTAACTATGTGTAAAGCAATGGGGATCATTGTATAGAAGAAATTGGCATCCACCTTTTCAAAGGAGGAAATCTGAAACAGAATTGGATTTTTCTCCATTTCTGTCATAGAAGATTTGAATTATTATTATCTCTAGTAATTGACACAATTAGCTCTTCTAATAACAGGATGGGAGGACTTCAGACTAATTTTAGGATCAGAAAATTCTGTTTTCTTTCCAAATCCAAAGCAGCATCCAGAGCATATGGATTCTCACAGAAGTTCTGTGTAGGCATTGTCCTCAGAACTGGATCAGCCCATCCAATGACGGTGCATGCATGGTCCAATTCTAAGGCATCAGCAACCTTTCCTCCCAGCCCTGAACAAGGGCATAGCCCCAAATAATAACCACGCGTAGGTATAAGGGGAAGAAAGAAAAAGAATGGTAAAAATAAATCCTCAAGTCAAGGCTCTCGGTGCTTCAGTGTCACAGATTGGTGGGATCTGCAAAGGGTAGTTTAGGACTCTTTTTCTGTGTGTTTCTTTGTGGGTTTTTTTTCCTCCCTGCCTTTACAGTTCTACAATCAAAATGGCCCTCTAGTGGGATGCTAAATTAAGAGGCATTTAGTTTGTATTGTTAGCAGCTAGATGGAAACAGTCACAGAGAAATGTTTTATTATGGTGAGGGAAGGACTCTTTTAATGAGGCTCTTAGGAGACTCCGTTTTAATGACGCTTAACACAATGTTTTAAACCACACAGCACATCTACATGTTTTTTCTTGTTAAATGCTGGTTATTAAACAGCAGGCTGGCTCCAGATTGCCTGCAGAGGGTAGTTCGGGTTGGCTGATACATCTCTGACTATTGGAATAGTTGATGGAGTGACAAGAGTTGTTTGCATTTCAAGGCTTTTACACTTTAGCGTCTGCACAGGGCAACAGGATCTATTACTACCCAATGTACTTCCACAACTATGTTGAAGGGTTAAAGCCAATTATGCACAACTGTAAGTTTCAATTTCTTCCAGAATTCTGTGCCCTTATCCCAACTAGCATGCTTGAGCCTGAATGATTTCCCTCCCTACTTAATCCTGGGATCTCTGCAATGAATTGCTGTTCAAAACTGCAGACGAGAGAACAAGTCGGGGAAATGAAGAACGGAATGTGCCCCAAGGAAAAATGTAAGCAATAAAGCAATACATGTGTGTAACGAGGTTTTTTAACCATCTAAAAGCTTAGCTTTTTAGAAATTAAAACACAAAGAGAACATTGTTTTGTGGGGCTTTATTTTTCCCACTGCTAACCTCACAGCTTTCTTACTTGCATCATCTCCCACACCGAGGAGATGCCCTTACCTGGGTCAAGCACACTTCCTGATGCCAAAGAACCAAGGTGTGCCGTTTTCAGATGTTCACTCTCATTATGAAAGGCGCTTTTCTCTAGATACCCTGCTTTCTCTTTACATCGTTTATTTTTGGATCATGCTTCAAAGTGATAAGACCTCTTTAAAATCTTGCATTTCCCTGTAACAGGTGTGAAAGGAAAGCAGGGCTGCCTACCACTTGGGAGAGATCCTCACTGAGAGGATGCTTATAAGTGGGATAAATACATGAAGTCGCCCCTTCTGTGTGTGTGTGTGTGTGTGTGTGTGTGTGTGTTTTGTAAAATTATATATACTCTTAAGGTTATTTATTTCAATCCTACCTTGTAGTGGAAATACTATATAAATGGTGTGCTTCTGTGCATCTCTTCCCAACTTAGTGTTCAGTGATATCACATCAATATCTTGATACTGTTCATGAGAGTGTTAAGCCACAGAAATCAGAAATATGGTCCTTTTTCATGGTTTGTGTATTGTCTAAAGTTAAGAAATTGAAGGACAAAATGTTGATAAGGCAGACTAAACTTGAAGTTTGCCCTGTCCGTAACTCTTACATTGTGATTAAACTTCAAAGTATATCTGTGTCTGGAGCTATTACATTCTGAATAACTCAAACATTTGAGGAGTGTACTTCCAATGTTCAAAAATCATTATCCAATTCAGCAAAGAAATCCCTTGTGTCATTGACGAAAGAACAAAGACTCAGGTCTTTGTTGTCTCACTTTCATCTTACTCATTAAAGTAAACCAGCATATCAACCAACACTCATGCGCGAGCTATACTTGAAGAACCCATTGCTCAACCAGCAGGCTACAGGACAGTCAATTGGGTGTATCACATATTCCATGTCCCACAATGTAGAAGACATATAGTAAAAATGGGGAAAGTCCAGAAAGGAATAGGAAAAATACTGGGAAGACACAATTAAAAAAAAAAAGTTAATTGTACTTGTAATGTTTAACCTATAGAAGATAAGATTCACAAAGTATATTATGACGTTAAGACTTCTGTGTCCCCATTGCATAGTCACCTCTATGAATATAGGCTAAAAACGCACACACTATTCACCTCAGTCTGAGGAAGAATTTTCTAGTTGTGAGAACCACACCGAGATGGCACTTACAATTGTATGGTTTACATTGGGAGTTCACGTATTCTTTACTCCTGAAAGTGCTCAGACATCAGCTTCCGCAACATACAATATGAAGAATCTAACCTCAAAACACTTTCTAATCTAGGTGAATCTTTTTAGGAAGTTTGTAATATTAAGGCCATGTGAGCCCAAGAATTAAGATATTTCTAAACATATCTGTTTAGTATTGCACCAAGTTTTACCTGTTCAGTATATAGTTTTGTTAATGACTCTCTCACTAGTACCTAGAACTGGTGAATCAGTAACAACACAAATAATACCCCTGACGGACTAATGCTGGAAAAGACAAAAGATAAACATATGAACAAACACAGAAGATAATTTTAAATAGTGATAGGTACTGTAATGAAAATTTTAACAATACAGGGGACAGAGAGCATTAGGGTGGAGGTGAGGAGAGGTTACTTCGGCTAAGGTCATAATGGATGGGTGTCCTATACCCTCTCTGTGGAGATGATATCTCAACAAAGAACTGAATGGTGAAAAAATAGTGAGAAGTTATCATGGTTTAGGGAAGAGTAGAAGAGAGAATAGCAATTGTAAAGGTCCTGAAACAGCAATGAACAGCACATAGTTTTAAAAATGCCAGTGTGGGAAGAAAGAGAATAGTCTGAGTCAAGACTGGAGAGGAGGGTGGCAGGTGACAGATGCTGCAGAGTCCTGGAGGCGAGTACAGGCGCTCAGGTCTTATTATAATGTCAATGCGAAACCACTGGAGGCTTTTAAGCAGGAGGTTGACATGATTTAAATTATATTTTTAAAGACCAAATGGCTTATGTACTGAAACAATTTGGAAATTTTTGAGAGTCAGATGTAGGTAAAAATGGGGAAGTAAAGCTAGATACATTTACAGTTGTTTATATTCAAAGCCAAATCAGTAGAATTCTCATTTGTCTTGACTTCTAGACAAGAGCTAACATGGCTACAGAACCTACCAAGTCCAAGTTCTCTAAGCTTTAGTTGTATAATGGGAATGAGGAAGAACACTTACCCTATAAGACTTTGTGAGGATAAAATAAGATAATAGATATATTAGTAAAATTGCTAGTACAATCAATGCTCAATGTGTTCGCTAACTTTATAAAACTACATACACAATCCATTTCATCCTATGCAACCAGGGTCTCAACAAATCCTTTCATTCATTTCATAGCGTTCTGAGTTAGATAAATATTGTAGACATTTTATAGGCAAATATCAGGCATACCAGAAAACAATATTTCAATACCTAGCTCCTTCCTTCTCCGTATGTAACATTGTTAAATAAGAATACCAAAGAAATCGATTTGATTTTTCTTAAATTAACCAAAATTCATTTTTATGTTTAATATTATATTGATTTCTTTTTAAAACTGTTTATGTGAAACAAACGTCACACATTCACACACACTCTCACACACACACACACACACACACACACAAAGTGGAAATATTCTCCACAGTCCTATCTTACTCAGCTACCTATTGTTAACGTGGTTCTACATTAACTTTCTTTAAGGCATCTAATTATCCAAATGCTTTATCTAGAAAGGAGTGTTTTATAATGGCTACATACTTGGTTGTATAAGTAAATTAAAGATGTTTCTAAAATTTAATTGGGAATGTTTTGACAAGAAGAGGAAAAATATTAAGTATTGTCTACCACAAATAGAAACTGGAAAAAGTATGACATCCGAAATAACATGTAAAAATACAGGTATCGGTCATCTTAGTTGATGTAAAGAACGGCGGAATAAAATAACCAACCCAATACATATGGCATTTCAAAGAAAATTCTACTACCATGAACCCCACATAGTCAATTATACATATTAGTGTTATGTCCACGCCTAAATGGAGTCAGATTAACATAAGTCTAGTTGATAATCTAAAAGAGATGTTATAAAATTTGTCTCTCTAAACACTGAGAAAACTTTCTCCTGTTGTAAAGAATGAATACCATTTATTTGCAAATGTCCTATTTTGATGGGAAGATAAGACCTGCTTGTTCACTTATTCAACCCTCCTACATGCTAATATATATTCTTGCATCACATTTACCTTAATAATGATTAAATTTTCATTTTTTTTTGGTTAAAAAAAATCTGAGCTTCAGAACAGTGAAATGGTTTCCTCAATGTCACAGCATAAGCTGCAGATCTTGAAATAAACCTTTGCTATTTCCATGACACCATATCATGCTCTAATATCTTGTCATATGAGAGACATTGGAAACAGAGCTCATGTCTTCCTTTAAACTAAATAGGATGTTCTACTTGCATCCATACTGCTGGAACAGCACTTAGCCATGTCCCTCCCCACCCAACCCTCTCCCTTGTTCCCAGACTTGAGAAAACATGGCTGTACCTCTACAATCCAAAAGTGGCCCTTCTTCCCAAAACATAAATATACTAAGTCAGAGTTCAGCAACTACTCAATAGTGTCACATTCTTCCATCTTCACACTGTCTAGTGTTGTTAGGTACATCTTCCATTCAAGTGCAAGTTATTTTGAGTGCAGGAACCATCTTGTTTATTCTTTCTTTTTGACCAGTTCTCTGATTTTCTCTTATCTTTTCATCCTCCGTAAGTTCTATTTGTGCATCATATTTGCTAACCTTCTGTACCCAGATGGCTGGCCCAGCTGGTCAGTCCAGCAGAGCTGGAGCAGAATGTAGGAGGAACCAAAGATTAAATGTTAAAGGACTTTCCAAAGGACAACATTAGTATTGTCAAACAAAAGGATGTATACAAAATGTGTACAGATCCAGTGTATCATCTTAAATATTTGGAGTTGGGATTTGTAAACCAGAAACCAAAGAGGAAGGAAATGGGAGTTGTTATGATCAATTTTAAACATATTCCAAAGGTTCTCAGGATTTGAACATTACTTCAAGCACATGTACCCTTAGGTGTATTAGCATAATTTAAAGGAGCCTAAAGATAATAAATTGGCATTGAACAAGTGTTTAAAAAGCATGTCATGGGAATTCATGCATGGTCTGCTCTTCACAGCCACATATTTTGTCATTGTACATGAAAAGGCTCACTGACTTTTCTCCCACCTTTAAATGATGGAACTTTTGCCTTTTCCAGAATTTTATAACATTTTATTCCTATGCTGTTTTGGTGTTTCAAGTCCCTCTCCAATCATCCAATTATCCACCCCCACACCACCTTTTTTAATTCATTGAATCCCCACTGTGTACTTGTTCTGGAAATTTCCATTGAGTTTCCACCCACCCATGATCCTTCCTCCCCCTGGTCTTTCCCTATCTCCCTCCCTCATGTTGACATCTTATCCTTTTTTACCTTCCTGGTTCCTTAGTGTAAAGAGTGAAAATCAACTCAGCTTACACTGGAAAGCAATATGGCCTTTCAATTTGAACATGTTTTCACCATCATGTGTGCCCCATGGACACTGGGTATGGTCTGTTTCACAAAAGCGTAACACCCTTTCTTTAGGAAAACTATTACAGTGAATAACTTTTTCATATCTAGGTTTCATTTGTGCGCAGTGTTCGATCACTTTTGAATATTAGTCCAAAGATAAAATAAAGATGATTTTACTGTTCTTAGAAACAAATAATAGTTTTAAACCATTTGCTATTACTTTCAAAGAACCACATCCACTAGCAAATTAGTCTCATTTCCTTTCAAGGTTCCTTTGCCATTAAGTCAAGTAGCAGTATCACAACTGACAGGGATCAAAACTTCAACTACAGAACAGTCTCCTCATTGGTCTTTCCACTTCCTTTTTTAAGCCTCATTTCATAAATGTCCCTATCCTATCACTACCAAAATTGTCTTTGTAAAATATAATACAATTATCTCAATCTTCTGATGGTAACAAATTAGCTTTCCCATACTTCTTGCACTACATGTACAGGCTGCTTGGGGTGGCATCACAGCTTTCCATCAGAAGATCCATCACTGCTCTCAAATGATTCATTCTGGTCATGCGAGTAACTCTTTGTTTATCAGTATCTAAAGCTGTGTTGGGTTTCTGTGCTTTTGTTCACTCCTTTATATCTGAGCCACGGCTCCCTCTCAAATTCCTGGTCCTTTCTTTTCTGCCTATTACAACTTCCCCATCTTTCACTATTCAATAAAAGCTTCATCATCTCCACAAAGTCATTCCTGTTTCCAAGACATAATTGTCTATTGTTTCCTTTGTGTTCTTAGCACAATGCATATGCATAGCATATTTTTACTATAGCACTAATTATATTACAATTTTTTACTGCCATGACAGTTTCCCTTACATAATAAACGTCTTGAGGGCCAGAGGTATATCAGATGTACCTTTTTAATACAGTGTTGATTATTGTACTTAAAGCATGTAACAAATTTATTAGAAGTTTGCAGCATGAGGTAGCATAGGTGAAAAATAGATTCTGCTTAAAAAAAGTATATGGGAATTAAGCGAACATTTAAGAAAGAGGAAGTCAACACAGGAAGATTGACCATAAAGCTAGCGCTCTTCCCCACTTGCAAATCCCTTGACAGTGGTGAAAATTGCTGGAGTTGTCAGGTATTCTAGAAGGGCAAGAATGGCACAGTGCAACTGGCAAGCACTGATGTATTTATGGTAGATTGCTGAAGAGAGCAGAAGCTCCAAAGCTGCACTGATTTGCTGTGATCTATTTTCTGTCTTAAACAGTCATTTTCAAAACTCATTTAACACAAAAAATTTATGTACTTTTTCTTAAGAAGAGTCTCCAAATTTTATAAGCTTCTGACTCCACAAAAACTCCATCCACTCCTGCCAGTCAGACATGAAAATGGGACTGAGATGAGCCAAAAGGAAAGTTTGAGTCCTAGCTCCACAAATTTCTCCTCATTACAAAAATGGCATCCTGACCTCAATAGAATGACATTTTTCTGATAAAGCAGGTTTTCGGCTGGGAGTTCAGTTCAAAATTTGGGTATGTGTTATAAGTTAGCTTCATATAATGTCTTTGCCACTATGCTTATTCTTACCTTTTTAAATTTAAGCTTTAAATACCTACTTTCCTGATAACCTGTTGAATTCTCCCAAAGAAAACGTCATTTGACATTTATGCTTATATTCAAGAGTGATATTCAGTATGGTAACATAAACTTTTATATAAATCAAAAAATTTAAAACAGTATTCTGCATATAATATTAACCTACCATGGGTGCCAAAAAAATGCATACACATTTTAAGAGATGTTATCTATGTATTACTTTTCAAAGTTGAATTGAATTACAGTAGCAATGTGTACTCGTAGTATGTTTGCTCAAAAGATGGTGTTAATCAAATGAATGCCAGCTATTACAATGTATTACCATTTTAAAACACATTTTTCCTTTCTTAAAATGTGTATACATTTTTTTTTTGGCGCCCTCTGTGAATTTCCCAGCACTGTCAAGGTGACATCCATTATAGTGCTGGTTTTTCACTAAATTATTCTAATGATTTCCAAAACATTTGGTCATTTTTAGAAATCGTCAATACTAGATCTCCTTGAAATAACATAAGGGAAAAACAAAATTTACCAACACTTTCTCATCAAATTGATAGATATTAGGTGATTTATATTCTCAATTTCTCTTAATATCAACAGTATTATTCATAATTCCAAAGCTTTTTTTGTTTTTGGTGTGTGTGTGTGTTGTGTTTTGTTTTTTTTTTTGTTTTGTGTGTGTAAAACAAATAGCCATTGTATTAAGGATTTTTATAGCTCTTACAGTAATATCTGATATTTTCATATATTCAATATAGCTCTTATTGAAGGTATTTGTCAGGTATTATTGCAATAATACTGTGAAACCATGGACCCAAAAATTCAGTATCTTACAAAAATAAGCATTTACTCTTTTGCTTCTGGATCTGCAGGTCCACCACGGCTTTGGCTGGTCGAGAGTGGATTTTTGGGGGTACCTCTGTTTTAGTTACCCTGACTGTTATACATTATTGGGGCTTGGCTCCAAGATGAAGGTTGGGTTCAGATCTGCTACATGTATTCAACATTAATCTGGCAACAGCAGTTACCCAGGAAAACTTCTTACTTCAATGACGGAAGTACAAGAGAGTAGCAAGCAGAAATGCCTGATGTCTTTGAAGGCCTCTATCGGAACCATAACACTGCCACTTCCACCTACATTTCATTTGCCAAAGCAACTCAATGGGCCAAGTGTAACACTAATGAGGAGGAAAAGTATAGACCACTCTCTCTACTGGAAACTACTAAAAGGTCTCATATCAAAAACAGAGTTGTGTAAATCTCTAACAGAAAGGAAGGAAGACTTCAGAATAATGCAGCATATTACATAAACAAAGTCTCCAAAATGCACTGTTCATGCAATGTTCAATTTCATTGAAGTGTCATTTTTTTTTTTTTTTTTTTTTTTAAGGCAAACCAATTTGCTGAGACCAGATGAAAGGAGATAGATTGTGGAGAGATGGCCCATTATTATTGTTAGGAGTATAGGTTTTGTTGCCCAACTTCCTGGGATCAAACCCTTGCTTTGACACATAAGCTTTGGCTGGTTCAATAACTCAGTTTCTTCACCTGTAAAATAAAGATGATAATAAATCTAGTACTCAAATTAGTTAAAATGTACTTTGAACGGACCCTGTCTCAGATTAAGCGCTGTACCATATGCATTAGCTGTCATTTTTAATTTTGAAAATGAACATTGTTAATGAAATGACCAGCAGGCATTTGGTTCATTTTAATGACCTTCTCCTACACTAAATAAAGGTAAGTGTCAACCAGATAGTAGAAAGTGGAACCCACATCCTAGGAATACCTCGTCCCTAATCACTTATTAAAGTCTCATTTTACTTTCCAGTCTTCCTCAACCCCAGAAGTGTCAGCCCTGCTTGTGCAGCTAAGTACCATACCAGGGCCTGCAGGGCTCCCGCCGTTGCCTGCCTACCTTCTCTCCAGGTTTTTCTCTGGAACTCTGGGTCTAAATGCTGAAAAGCTCTAGTTCCTTCAACCAGCCACAGAAAGGGAAGCCACATAAAATAGAAGGGGAAATGGAAAGCCCCTATACTACACCACCTAACTCAGGCAATGCATGATCTTTTTAAACATTGTTTTCTTAAAAAAAAATACATAGCTAAGCACTTATGTAAGACGAAAGTTGACACCTCTACAACTTTTTGTGTGGAGTTGTAGTCGCATAGAGAAAAATTAGGTACATTTTCTTCTGTCAAGTAAAAGCTGCTGAAGATGAATTGTGTTGATTTATAATATACATGTCATTTGTAACCTCCCAGTCTCCGTAATCTGAAAAACAAATTCCACTCATCATCAACATCCTCTTAGCTGCGCGTCCACTCCACCTTACCCTTGTGTCCCCTCCAGGTAATTCTCCGTGCTGATTTGTTCTGGTCTGACATCTCCTTGTGGGCTGGGATTTCACTTAACCTTTTATACTTTTATAACAGATGCCACATACAGTCTAGTCAGGGATTTGGTTAATTGCTTCTCTGATGGAGAGACCATCCTCAGTTGCAAGGGATTTAAAAAGATTCAGGAAATCAACAACAGGTAAATTAGGAGAGGATCAGAGACTTCCCCACTGGAAAAAAATGTAAATGGTAAAAGCTTGATCTAATCCTCAGGCTCACGCATATTTCTGAAACAGGATTTGTCAACTGTGAATGCAAAATAGCTCCAATTTGATATTAGTGACTTTGTCTGTTTTATATGCTGAAACCCTGAAGCAGCAGAACTGACTGCCAAGTATTGATGTAAAAGTATTGACAAAACAGAAGGCTTCACATTGAGGACATCCCCGTATAAGGCTCCACACGGTGACGATAATTACAGCTGCAGCCCACGTATCACAACTCTGGTCCACTGGCCTTTTGAACTGGATTTCACCTTTCACCCCTCCCAATAATTATAAAAAAAAAAAAAAAAAAGGACTGAGAGAGAGAAGAGGAAGTAGCGCATTAACTGCTACAGGTAGGAATACATTACCTGAAACAACTAATCTTTGTGGGATAACGAAGGAGGAAAAAGCCATCATAAAATGAGCAGGGAAGGTCCTTCAGATTCAGGAATAACTAATACCCGTGCATCATATCTTTCCTTCAATCCCACTTCAACAGCGCATACTACTCTACTGCGACTTCTTAGAAAACAACATGCTGCAGGTGGGTTCTCCTCTCAAGAAGGCATATAATGTGGAGGGCAGGTCCCTTAGTTAATTGTGAATTCTATGAGACCAGAAGATACACTTATCAGCATAATGGGCTCATCATTATCTTAATCTACTGAAGAAGCTTAAATAGATATTGAGATTGCTGTGTTTGGATAACCCAAATGCAGGCTTTACAGGAGGTTGTGCTGGTGTCAGAACAGTGCTATCCATCGTATGGTCTGTTTCCCCTGGGGGCTGAGGTAGACAAGCATTTGGCAGCTACGCAGGGAATAGCAGCACTGCTAATTGCATTTATTTGTATTTCATACTTTTTAAGTTTTGTGCATGTTTTATAATGTACATTCTATTTTTATCAAGCCATACCTATTCCTACTTTATAAAAGAATAAATGATAAATACAATGAAATTGAATGCTCAAAAGTGTTTGAACCTATGGCGATGTGACGCATAAAAAGTCTGAGAATATTAACCTCAGAGTGGAATTATTCTCAGGGTAAACATGCTGTTCTGATTGTAGGAATGTCACAAGGAGCGCTGGAAAAGAAAGATCATGAGCTTTGAAATCAGCCTGTCTAGAGTAAGAATTCCCTTTCCATTTTTTGAAAAACAATACGTCCTTAAACAAGTTATTCACATATCTACCAAATCCAGATAATAACAAGCTTCTCAGAAATCATCTCAGGAGAAATAGCAAATCAATGAAATCATTTAGTACAGAGCTGACAACTTAGTGTCCATTGGTGTTACCGTGTTTCCCCGAAAATAAGACCAGGTCCTGTATTAATTTTTGCTCCAAAAGACACATCAGGGCTTATGTTCAGGGGATGTCCTCCTGAAAAATCTTGCTAGGTCTTCTTTTCCGGTTCGGTCTTCTTTTCTGGGAAACGCAGTAGCTCTGTTCTCGCTTGTCTCTCTCCTAGTGCCCTGGGACTTCCCTTTGGCCACTGAGTGCTAGTCTGTCTTTGTGGTTACATTCTGTTGTGTTTCTTGAATCTCTGTCACTATTAAATACAGATATTCTGTAGGTTTATTTTCTTAGTGCTCAATGTAACCCATCCTTTATTTAAAAGGCAATAACTATTAATACTAATAAGTTACTATTTAAAAGGCAAAAACTGCAATTACTTTTGCACCAACCTAATACAAGAAAAAATTATAATTTTTAGAGCAACTAATACTGGATGACGTAGAAGAAGAGCTTCTTCCCTTGACCACCATTTCTTGGTTAACGCTCTCCTGTTTCACTCCCACACCCTTCTCTTCACACTTCAGAGGCTAGGTTCCCCGTCCCCTGAAAAGTATGTTGGGACCCTGATCCTCTTTATTCCTGTTTCCCCATATTTCTAGTAGGAAAAGTTGCCTTGCTCCATTTTCACCTCACCTTGTAATAGGATTTAGATCAGCTTAGGCTCCAAAGTCCTAGCTCACTCGGGTTGAGTCTTACCCTGTAAACTTTCTTTATATAAAAAAATACAAACAAAACCCCTCTTCCACCATAGCATTTTGTGCCCCTCTTACTCCCTTTTCTTTATCTCGATTCTTTGATCCTTTTCCTTATCTCCCTACCAAACACTCTCCACCACCCCACCACCCCACCGTGTACCAATAGCAACAGCAAACATTATGGCTCAGTTTGGAACATTAGTTCCAAAGACTTAAATTTGAGCTACAACATAAAATTATTATCTTTCCTACACACTGCTGAGTTACCATCTCATTATTATTACTGGCGAAACAAACACGTAAGCCCCACGGAAAGACATATATGTAAGGATGCACAATTAATCACCAATTCCATCGTGTGCTTCAGCAAATTACAATAGAAAACTTCAAACAGAGACTATAAGACAGGGGGAAGTCACACTGCAGCAGGACCAGAGACTGTAGATCCAAGAGAAGGACACTTTTATAGTCTTATTCAGAAAGAAAAATGTGTCATCTACAAAAGCAAGGGACAAAAATCATTTGACTCCCAAATAGTAGATATGGTAATGTCATACAGACAAAGCCACAATTAGTTAATTTATTATTCTAACAATATATTATCCTTGTTGGAGACAACCAACGAATTGACTCAAATTAATTTTTCCACTTCCAATGCCTCTTTTTACGTCTCTTTACATAAAGACACTTTAAATAAAAGACACATAAAGACAGTTGAAATAAATATCCACATATTTAATAAGGAAAATCTTCATTGATGTGCATTTTATTTAGGAGGGGCTAACATCAATTTAAGCCACAAATATTGATCAGACTCACCCAAAGCTGCATATATTTTAATAATCTTCTCTACTTGTATAGTTAAATACAACACTGGTTATGCTTTTCTAGTGTCCAAACATTAACAATCGGGGATGGTCCAGCACTGGAAGTGACTGGGTGCAATGAGCTGGGAAGGATTGCACGCATAGATAGGTGGGGGAAGGAGTAGAGTTTCCCTACTGTCGGTTAGGCCTACCTACATCAGAAACATTGAGCCTCATCAGTCATATCACTAATAAAAGAAAACCACAAGAATATATCAATCTCCATGACAGAGATTTGGAACTGTTCAAATGGCATTCATCTACGTTTATAGTGTAACTTGATTATTAATAACACAGTCTCTGGAGACAGATCATGGGCTTTGCTAGCTCTTTGACATAATCAAGGTGTTTAACTTCTTTGTAAAGTTCTTATGAAGCTTAAGTCATACCATGAAATACTTAGAACAGTTTATTCAATGCTTAAAAATGATTTGCTCCTATTTTTATTCCAAGTTATATTTAAAATATGGCACAATTTATAGGAGATTTCTCTCTAGAAGCTCAGGAAAGCTACCACATACCCTGAATTAGTACACTAACAATGGTGTGGATAATTCAAAATAATTATTATGCTCTGAGACCTTCACATTTAGATAATCAGTTATGTATAGGATGATGAGCATTCCCAAAACAACCTCAGGACCTATAAGAGGACTAAAAACTAACACTTCAAAATTAGGTTAACATGATTATAAATCACTCAATAAAAGTCTTGAAATGTTATAATGGGACTATGACATTTCTAGGCCTGCCTCACAGAGACCAAGATGCCTCAGAGACATCAACATCATGTACAGAATGTAGGCAGAATATATGATTTAAAGTTATTAATTATAGTCTCTTTTAAACATAAAGCTATATAATGTACAGTATATAGAATAAAGGAACCCATGAAAAATAATAATGTGTCACTTTACTTTGCACATGTTCCAGTGAGAAGGGTTCCCAGAGTTGGAGGAAAGACTGTCCCCAGGCACTTGGAACTTATATTCCTAGTTTCATGATTAAGATCATTCAACTATCTTTATACTCTGTCTAATCAAGAGTATACTCTAAAAAGACCATTTAGGAGATTGCTAATTAATCTTTTAAAATGTAAATCTAAACTTGACATTCTCCCTCTTAAATTGTTTTCTAGATACTCCAATCAATGAATTAAAAAAAAAAAGTGAGGATCACACATTCCTTGAGACAGAAAAGAGGAGACAGAAAGAAAAGATGGTTGGGAGTAATGATAAAGAGGGTTCCAGGATGAACCTGAAGCACTATAAAATGTGGAAGTCAGACAAGGCAAGAGTAGTAAAGGAGATAAAGGAGGAACTCATGCTATAAAAGAACTGGAGAATGTGTCTTTCGAGCCAAAAAACCAAAAGGGTACTAAAGAGAAAGGAGCAAGCAAACATGTCTAATTCTGCTGAGAGTTTGAATAGCATGATAATGGAGATGTGACCATTGGCTTTGACACTAATAATAGAGATTACTATGATATCAACAAGAACAGAGCAAGAAGTGGAGCAAAAAGATTTAGAGTAGATGGGGGAAAAATGAGAGACGAGGCAATAGAAGTGGTTGTAGAAAGTTTGATAGAGAAATGGGAAGGTAACTGATGGGGTACATGACTCAGGGAGGGCATTTTAGATAAATAGATTCTAGACTCTGTGCTGGTCAGTGATTTCATTGGGTTGGCTACTCAATGTTCAGTGCCTCGTGCAATGCCCAGCACACAGTAGATGCTCAAAGAATCGGTTGGAAGAATCACTAATTAAATAGAGGATATAAGCTAGAGTTCAGCTGCATGATGATGAATAGGACCCAATGGAGAGAGAAGTTTACGGCTACAGAGAGGAGGAGGAGCAGCCATACATCCTTCATGCGTGAAACTCCACTTTGATTCAGTACCATGCCCTCCCATAGGTCCACACACCAGAGAGTTTAGGATGGCCTAATTATTTTCTTGCATTAGCAATTTTTTTTTAATTTCTATTTCACCTTGTTCACCTTTCAGGGAAGCCCTTCTGTATCTCTCCTTCTCTTCATATGGCTTCCATTGTTTTTTTGGCTGTCGTTCTAACTAGTCAACAAGTTCTGTAATGGAGAAGACTATGCCCTACTTGACTTTTCATCTTAGTGTCTAGCAAAATGTCTGGTAAAAATCAGACATTGATACATATTTGATGAATAAACAATAAATGCCATTCCTGGGAATGCAATGTGTTTTTTATTTAGTACACATTCTAGTCATCTTGGTATTTCTCATTACACACTAATCTATGAATGGATATTAATATTTTGGTTTACTAGTTCCTGTGGGTTGACAAGCTTGACTCAATTCCTTACAGTTTAAGAGAACAAATAAATTCCTATTTTGGATTATGTGAATTTAGGAAATAGGACCCTAATCCCAAAAGGTAGGGGCCCAGCCACCTCCATCGTATACCAAGTTAACTAGTATAGATACTAAAAGTAATAAATTATTACGTCATCTCACAAGTTCTGAATAAAAGTATTTTCCTATTTGCTTATGAGTGACTTAAAACCTTAAAATTAAAATTTTGAATTATATTTTATTACAGCTCATATGGCCATGTACTCTTCCTTTTAGTGTCATATATTACCAAACAATGAGACAACCCACAATGTCACAATAGAGGACAATTTATTTTACATTAACTTTTTATTTAATGTCCAGATTAGATTTGTCCTAAATGAATAGTAAGATTTCAATGCTAAGTTCTCATCTCTAGCCTTACTGTTATAGAAATTGTCACTAAATGAATTAACTGTAACTTCTTTTGACATTTATTCTTATATCCCAGGGTTTAAAGAAGCTACCCTATTTTTAATTTTTTTTTTTTTTTGGTAACTATATTCCTCTGGTCTTTCATTCCTATTAATATTTAACATGAAATATGATGCCTTTAAATATCAATAAATGTCCCAGGTCATCCATAATTCATTAATTCCTTTTTAACATGTAATCCATAGGTATGGGTATTATCCATTGACTCTGAAATTAAAATGAGATAGAACTGTGGCAAGCAGCACTGGAAAATAACTCAGTTTCTGCAATCTTATAAAAATCAACTGGTTAGACGCAGTTCATATTAGCTCCGTGTCAAGGAGAAAAAGCTATTAGAAGCACCCCGGGGATCCAAATTGCATTTTATTTATTTTATTTACATTTTAACAATGTTTGATAAGGTAGAGCTCTTAAGAAATACTGTATCATTTGCAAGATAGGGTGCTGAATCTTAAGAAGAAACTAGCCTGAACCATGACAAATGCCATTTTCAAAAATGAATTTTAAATGTATTTACAGCTTCCAGTCTAAAAATATGGCTGTGTTACTAGAAATATGATCACATTCCAACGAGGAAAAACAATGCATGGGTGAAATAGTATTCCTTTCTTAAATTAATCAAAGAACAGTTTTAAAGATAACAGAGTTATCTCTTTAAGGGCTAAGATATTTTTATAAAGCTTTATTTAATTCCCTTAACAATGAATGAAGCTTTACTTCAATGTAGATAAAAATATTTCACTTCTAGAGAAGCCTCAATAAATTTAGTCCATTGCACTGCATATCGCACAATACAATGCTAACAATGGCTGACTACATTTCAAATACATTCATGCTGAAAAAAATGCCTTTTCAGTCATGACACTATCACGGTATATTCTGAGATCTTAATCAAATTATGAAAAAAGGTAGGACTAACTCTGATGCTT
This sequence comes from Rhinolophus sinicus, assembly GCF_057876585.1. Classification (NCBI taxonomy): domain Eukaryota; kingdom Metazoa; phylum Chordata; class Mammalia; order Chiroptera; family Rhinolophidae; genus Rhinolophus; species Rhinolophus sinicus. The sequence goes on from NC_142515.1 coordinate 124,543,699, forward strand.
GTATCTTATCCAAAATTTTAGTCTCACATTTCTTAGAACGCTCAACACATATTGTAAATAAGCACTAGAAGAATATTTAATAAAATGTTTTGGTTTTTCATCCCAGGGGAACAGACAAGAACACAGACAACTATCTTCCTCACTCAGGCGGCTCCAGTCACTGGTACCTGTATGTATCTCTCAGGGTGTGAACAAGGAAGCAGAAGCATGACAGTTATTACCAAACAAGGAATTTGTTTGACTTCAACTATGGAAAGAGATGCTCATGTTAATCCTTAAGAACACCAGTCTCACCCTCACTAGGGTGTCCTTGCTCTGGCATTTCCTCTTTCTTGACCTCCTTTTCCCAGCCCTCTCATGGCTGGCTCACGAATTCATTCAAATCTCAACTGAAATATCATCTCGTCAGCCAAGACTGCCTGACCACTGGACCGGATGAGGCATGCTCTGTAATTCGATATCCCTTGACCACACTTTACTTTAATTCACAGGTCTGATCACTTCTTGACATTTTAAACTAAATTTAATAGTTGAATCATGCCTTAATTTTCTGCAAGTTTAATGGAGGCTACTATTTTAGCAGTATTGTTCATGATTGTTTCCCTATAGCCTAGAGTAGTACTTGGCACATAAAAAGCTCTTAAAAAATAGTGGTTGGATGAGAAAATGAATGACTGACCAGGGCAGTAGTAATAGTGACAAGAAAAATAAGGTAGAAAAAGGAAACATCACACCGCGTGTTAAAACAGATTTTATTAAATTAGTAAAAGATAGAAGACATAAAAGAAAAAGTGAAAGATGACATGGAGAATTTTCAGACAAAGTGACAAAATGAATTTTGTTTTCCCCAGAATGCTAGGTTCCTCCTGGTCTAGTCCCCACCCCCCATCCTCTACCTGTGAGACTGACCTCAGACTCTGTACTCCATTGAGAACACAGTAATTACAGTTCTTGGAAACTCATGCTGTTCCTTACACATAGAAGCTTTTCCTGATGCTGTTCCCTATACATGCAAGATCATTATTTGCCATTTACCACATTGTTATTGACAACCTATGTTCTCAACATTGTACCTACCCATCTCTCAATGATTATCACCACCTTGTCCACAGGCAACATGGCAGCTTTCAAATGTGAGCTCCAGTCTCACCTGCTGTGTGGATGTTTTCCTACATATGATTGTCTTCCTCTCAAGTGAGTGACGCAACCCCTCTTGTTTACTCACTGTACTCTATTCAAACTATCCTGGTGTCTTCACTAATGCCCCATCCTGCACTTGTCTACATTTCTGTCTTGGTCAGCGAAGTAGGAATTTCTTAGTAGCAAAGATGTCCCTTGTTCATTGAATTAGGGGGATTTTGGAGAGAAGATTGGTTTTTAAATTAAAAGATGAATCTAGATTAATCAGGTTGATTTTGAGAACAAACCAAAAAAAAAAAAGGAGCTGTGGTAGAAATAACTAATTAGTTCAGTAAATACGTGTTAATTCATTTTCTAGGTATTATGTTGAGTATGAAGGCTACAATGATGAATAAATAAGGTTCCTGTCTTCAAGAAGTTCCAAATCTATAAATGGAGCCATATTTGAAAACCAAAATTTCAACATATAGAGCTATGTACATGATATAAAATTATCCAAGTTTCATAGATTAACATAATTATATCCAAGTTTCATATAGTTATAAGTTTTAGAAATATAAAAGGAATAGCAGAATTGGTTACATAAAATCAGATCATATCAGAAACATATATACCGGTGTCAGGAAAACCCCAAACTACCCTTAAGGTTTCCATTGAAATTTCAAAAACGCAATCTTTCCCTAGATTCTGTCACATAGATATCAGTAACAAATAATCTAGTGATTAACTGAACAAAATGTAAATAACTAAAAACATATGACTTGCAAAACTGACCAAATGATAGAAAAAATTCAGCCAACCAACAAGTCAACTAATGTATGCTTTGTCCTCCTATTAAAAAAAATGCACATTTTTTCTTTTAATATTTTGGTATCATTCTCCTCTACAACCACCCCACTCTGTGCTGTAATGCATATTCAGATTAAATCAGACCATCAATCCTAAAGTCCTTGAACATAATTCATAGGATAGCATTGAAGTAATGCTCATCCAGTGTCAATTTACTGGTCAAGTAGAGGGAATTGAAAGGATAATAATAATATACCTATATCATGGAGTGGGAGAGCGCCAAAATTAGGTAATTGATAGTGGAAAAGGCAAAATAAATGTTGAAAGTTTGCCCCTAAGAAATATGGCACAAATATTAGTAAGAGAACCTAAGCAATCTAAGATGTCACCTGTCATACTTATACACACATGCATAGATATTGGATTTGAATGAAAATGTATATGACTTATGGTAATGGTTTTCAAAAGCATTAAAAAAAAGTTAAGGTAGTCCAGACAAGCTCAAATGACTACCCACCAAGAGACTTCATATGGTGCCGTTAACTTGGTAATTTCACCATGTTCAGTTCAGATGTTGGTCTTGAGTCTTGCTGAAACTAGGTTTCTCCAGAGCCCTAAAGTTGAGAAAGTCTCCTGAAAATGATATTGACAAGTGACAGAAGTATAAGCTAGGACACCAGCTGACCTCAATTCACCCTCTGTCTTTTCCTCTCTACTCTAGAATTTATTTAGTTTGGCACTTTTTCCTCTTTGATTAAGCCATTCAGTCAAGACTATTTTCAATTGAGAACCATTCTGCCTCTGCTCTTATCCAACCTCCAGAGTTTTCTTATTTCCAAGTTCTTGAAAGAAAGATATGGGGGTGGAACTTAGCATCACATATGTACCACCTACATCTTCTAGAATGTCACATACTATTAACTCTTTCACTGCATTAATTGATTTCAAGTTTGGTTTTTTTTCAAAATATATCAAAAATCCACAAAAAATAAAAAGTTGCCATTTTGAGTATTTTATGCATATATACTCGAACTCCACAGTAAAGTGAAACGTTTTTTGAGCTCAAGGAGTAAACTTGAACTGCAATCAGTGGCTGTAAATATTTATTTGGATATATCTGAACGTCGCAGCAAAGGAGTTAAGTCAAGCCACTTTCAGGTTTTTGATTGGTGTTGGTACATAGAAGCAAATGGAAGTTTTTCAAGCTCCTTTATTACCTGGTGAGAACCTCCACATTTCTATTTTTAATGCTAGAGACACTCTTTGAATATCTTTATGTGTGACATTGATCTGATTAATCCCTGTATTTTGAATGTATATCAAATCAATACGGAAAAGTGAAATATATATCGGTGTAAACCTACAGATGTTAGCAACCCGTTCTTTCGCTTATCCTTTAGATAAAGATCATGGATAAAATCACTAAGAACATTTAATGCCAAGAAACTTATATTTTTTGGATAATAATCTGGGTAAAAGAGGTTTCAGATTGAATTTTCACAAAATTCAATTTTGTGATCCCTCATCTGTTGAAATACATCAGCATGATGCTAAAAAACATTCTTCTCTCAATATGTGCAGTAAATGTTTTCAGAACTGAAGAAGCTAGATGCAAAGGCATGTTCACATACTCAATGGTAAGAACTAAAAATAAATTTTTAAAACAAGACCACTAAATGTAAGCATTTCTTTACAAAAGTTTGACACTACTGTCATATCATTAAATCATAAAATACTCTTTTCACATTTCTGTTTTTACCGTTTACTTTCAAATTTAGTCTTTAATTTGATCTTTACCACAAAGATAGTGTAGTATCTCTGTTTACAGAGAGGTAAACAGACACTCTTTGAGATTAAATAATTTACCCAAAATGATTCAGTTAGCAGGTAGCAGACTCAAATGTAAGACTAAATCCTGAACCCACGTAAACTGAATCAAAATCTCAATTTTGATCACAGAGTGATTTTCCATCTACCTAGAACAGTGTCACTTGCCTCCCTTTTTCAGAAAGAAAACTTATACAAAATGTGTTGTATAAATGTTCACAAGTAGGAAAAAATGTTGATTCATCAGTCTTCTCCTTAACCCTATTTCAAATACATATGCATAATGTCCAAAGTCCTTCTAATGTTATCTTATCCTGATTATGAAATAACCAACAGCGAACCCTCACTAGAATAGTATTAAAGTAAAAAAGAAGACATTACAGTGGTTATATTGTATACGAAGGCCAATGTTACCAGCAGAATAAAAACTCCAAATCGATGAAAAATGAGAAGGTCTACAATGAAATCCATGTTCTGAGCTCACTTCTGTATTTCTAAAATTGGCTGAAAGTTACAATGAGACTCACTCTTCACTAGCAAAAGATCTTAACATCTGTTCCTTCAGACCTAGGCCAGGAGTATCAACAGTAAAGAATGGCCTCATACTTTTCATAAAGCTTCCGCAACTCTCCCCCAAAGGCTACTGGTAATGACTTCTTGTCAAAAGGAATAGAGGAAACATGTTTTCAACTGCCCTGGAAGTATCTCTACATTGATTTCAGAGACGTAGCCATGCACCTGGACGAGTGGGCAGGTGGACATACCATGCCCTCCAGCTCTGAGGCAGATCAGACCCTAACGTGATAGCAGCAGCCCCAACACTCACTGTAGCCTTCAGATTTTCTAGGGTCCTAATTGCACGAATGTAATTGATTTCACTGTCACAGATTATGGTATGTTACGCTCAAATTATACATGACAAAAATAGTATCACTCATCTCTTAACAAGAAGGTTCCTAATAATATGTGCAAATGTATATGTATTTAATTTTAGGTTTCCTATCATCAATTTGTTTTCTTGGGAAAAGCTGTTCTTTGTCTACAGAAAATTTTCATTCCACCAAATAAAATCATTTTAGATCTTCTGCAGTTTTCATTCAATTAGTGAAACATGGATTTGTGTAAACCTAGATCCAGATTCTGGCCACTCTACTTTCATGTGATGTTAATTAAGGAGCATTACTTCATATCTCTAGGACCCAGCATCTTTATCTGCAAAATGGAAATGATAACACCCATTTTGTAGATTTATTAAAGGATTTAATCCACATAAACCACTTACAGTGTCAGGCGTGCAGTACCTACCAAATAAATATTAGCTTTTATCTTAAGTTAGTTTTATTATTGATAAATATCTCAAGTATGTTTCAGCAATTATGATTTGTAAGAGAATCTTATGGTCCCCGCACATTTTTTGTTTGTTTGTTTGGCTCTTTCTTCATTTACTGTGTTTTCTTAACACAACATATTTCAGATAGTAAATTTCCATTTAAGTTACTTTGAAGTGGAAAAACTATTAAAATAACAAAAAACCCTTTACCATATATATTTACCATTTAGAATTAAAGTAAATGTAAGTGGTTCAAAGCTATTAGTGTGTTTACAGTAAGATAAAAATTTTTATAATGGTCACTATAAAAACAAACATTTTGAAACATTAAAATTACACTTATAACATCAACAGTAAATTTCTTCCCTCTAACCATATCTTCCCTGTGAAACATTTGATTTTCAGTTATGATAATGATTATTGCTCATTTGGGTAGCTAAAATATTTTCCTCATTTAGGCTAAGAACATTTCTGAACGAGCTTTTAGGAACTATTAGTTCTCTGGAGACTTCCAAGCAGTTTGTCACCCATCGTGAGATACCAGCAGTGGAGTGTGGAATGAATGCTCTGTGTAGGTCTCAGCCTTCCCGTAAAGTATGGGCTGGCGTGGCTGTAGGGCCACCTCTGAATTATTGTCCCATGTCCTATAGTTACAGAGAGAAAGAGCCTTCTCATGGCCTAGACACGTGTGTCACGTGTGATAGCCAATGGCCACATGTTTCCATTTACATTTATTTATGTCGATGCAAATGAAATAAAATTTAAAATGCAGTTCCTCAGTTGCACTAGTCACATTTCATGTGCTCATTACCTACAGGTGGCTGGTGGCCACCATATTGGATAGCACGATTGGATTTCCACCATTACAGAAAGTTCTCTTGGTCAGCATTGTCTGAGACCTTGGAAAATTGGAGACAAGCAAAGCCTGAAGCCAAATGTTACATACCATCTCCAGGATACAATGAGAGGTAGTCAACACTGACTTCTCTTCTTGTTCTTTCACTTGTTTATATAATTTCCTTTGTAAATCTGTCCCGAATTCTTATTTACTGTGTTGTTATTTGTAACTTTATGCGTGTTAGCCAATGAATGTTACTTCCACTTGTGGATGGCTGGGAACCAGAGAAATATATTTGGCTATTTTATTAAATTTTTATCATGTTGCTAGTGAAACTCTCTCTTATCCCTACTCCCTACTATGTATTTGGGTACACTGAGGCTCCTCAAAAGCCCACTGACTACATTTTATTTCATTTAGAAATTATTTAAGATAGTATCACTATGGTAAACTGCCTAATTAAAATTTGAGGGTGTTTCTCTGAAATGTCCCTGTTATAGGTGCAGAAGATTTCACTCACAATGCTTAATATTAATATCTTGCTCTTGCCATGTCTCTTATTATTATACTTATCAAGAGATTCCATGGGCTGAAAGACTTCAAAGAATAGGACATTTGAACTATGGCAAGCAATTGTCCCTCCCTAAATTCTGATGATAAAACGCTCCTCGAGGAAGGGATGCATTAAATGTTCAGATGATATTCTGTTTGCCAAAGATAGCCAGCTGTTTATACTTGGCAGCAGACTGCAACAGAATTCATCTCATTTGCAAATCTTGAGATATGGAGATGCAGATAAATGTTAGCACTATAAACCAGCAAATGCAGAATGAGCTGTATTCTTAGTATTTGGAGAAAGACTTCATATTTCCTATTTGTGCATATGGAGCTTTGAAAACTTATTCATAAACATGCCATCTGAGCAACATGGCACATGAGGCATTTTTAATATGGCCAAAGCTGTATTAAGATACTTCCTTACATAGTGTTATACAAACAAATATTTTAACATTGCACTTGTATAAAATGTTAATAAAAAAGATGGTTAACAGTGGAAACAAAAACGTGTCTGCTGTGTGTTTGGTTTTTATTTTAATAAAATGAGTGTTTTCTGTCAATCAAGTGTCATAGATTAAAAACAATAACATTCTCTCGTAGAGACAAAAAAGATCCCCAATCCAGGAGTAAAGGGACATTAGGATTTTTTGGTACGTTCACCGGGTTCACACATTCACACCCTAGCCTTTGGGAAAGAGTAAGTTCAACATTCAAGAGGAAAAAATGTTCTCATAAGAAATTTGTTTATGGGTCTTACAAGAAATGTCATGAATTCAAAGTATTGGGTGATAACAAATTTTAAAAATATGAGATTCTATTTTAGCCCAAGCAATTGTTTTTTAACTTGGTTGAAGAAAAACCTTCATTCATAGTAAAAAAAAAAAAAAAAAGTATTACTTGTTTTTGAACAGAAAGCAGTTTAGCCATCATGACTAGCAGATAAGCAAGGCAAAAATCTGTTCTTTTAGTTGAAGAGAACCCACTCTGGATCTGTTAATCAATTCATTTTCTCTGCAGCCAGAAGGCTCTTTGTAAAATACAAATCTGATCACATGGAATTCTTAACTAAAACTGTACAACAGCTTCTTTTATCCATGGGAACAACACCCAAAACTCTAACCTTTAGCATGATCTACACGGTCTAGTCCGGCTTCATTGATCTTCCCTGCCTCGAAACCTGCCGTGACACTGTGGCAGAGTCTCACAGAGTGCCCGATACACAGAGGCACTGCATGAATATTGAATGAATGGAAACAAACAGTATGTTTTTTATCTCAGGCAAGAAGCATTCAGAGAAAAGAGATAGATGGGATATGTACATTTATCTTACCCCCTAAATAAAATCGGAACACCTTCGTCCCCTCATTCTCCATCTCCTTATCACAGCTTATTTTTATAGCATAAATAATACTGGACGTATACTAATGTGTGTATATAAACTTCATAATGTGAAAGATGTCGGGTTTGTCCATGGCAATATCTCCTAATGATTTTAAAAGACTTCGACAAAGTAGATACATGATAAATTTCTGTTGAATTAATGAATGAAGGAATAGCTTTGCTCCTTAGCACTCAGGTGGGTCATCAGTTAAATTGTCAGAAAGCACTTTCCAAGACCATTTTGCCTTCAGGGGTGATCAGTCTCCCCAACTACCCTTCTACTCTCTAAGTGATCTTTTGAGGGACCCATTTACTCACTGCAAATGTCCTTTGGTTCCTCTGTCACCTAAAAAGAACTTCATTGGCACTCTTTGACTTCATGCTAAAGTGATTTAGCAGAGCGTGGTGCTGTGGCTCTGGCTAAAGCTGCCAAGCTCACCGACGCTTCCTTCCCACACTTTGCAGGTCACATCCGGTCTGACCATCTCTCACTTCTTTGGGCCCACCATCGTCAGTCTCACTCACTGGTGTGTCTTTGCATAAACTGGTTCCTTTGCATAACCCCTTTTGCCTGAACAAATTCTTAATTTTTCTGCAAATTGGTGCTTTAGAAGTAGCTTCCTCTGTGAAAGCTTCTGCTGACCTCTGCTTGGTATTTTCTAGCACTTTCTACTTCCCATATTATATAGTCCCTACCGTCCCATCATCTGCTTGCTTACTTGTCTGTATTTCCCCCAGATGGCAGAACCTCTGATGGCAGAGGTGACCATGCTCCACTTGGTGGCTGTGCACAGATCCAGTATTTGCTGAATGAGGACATGGAGGCAAGTACAATTCTAAATCAGGTGCAAATCTCAGGCAGTTATTTTTTAGATTAAGGGTGGATATTTTTTCCCTCAGGACCTAGAACAATATGGGAATGTGATAGGGGCTTACAGCTTAGCACAGTGAGAGAGAGAGAGTACCAGTCGATGGCCTGATTGACATGTATTGACCAAGGTGTAAAAAGTTCCGCTCAGATGTAAGACAAATTGACACTGATCAGAGAGGAACTGAGCTCATCACCAGCAATTTGCTTAAAAAGACCAACTCTTCCTCAAGTCTGTGAAGGATATTCCATCCAAGAACTCAACGTCACTTTTCTTACACTGGCAAAAGCTGCAAACACTGCCATGAGAAGCAAGCAAATATAGGGAAGATCCAGAAAAACATAGTATAAGAACTTATGGCATTAATTTACTGCTTAGTCTTTGATTTTCTAGATAGTACTATGTTTGGGATAAGTTCTTAGATTTCTTCATAAATCCCATTATATTGACTTCTAAGATTTCAATAGTATATTGCTACCAACGTTCGAATGGGTAAGAAGGAAATGTTAGCATATTGAGATCTGTTCTTAGGCAGCACAAAACACAGTGAAATTCTACCTCCTTTTTTAAGATTGTACATTCTACCTGACACAGCATGGAGGGAGCTGCATACATTTTCAGTGTTACAAGTGCAATGGGAAGACAAGTCTGCTCCTTTAATGTGACAATAACAACTTATTATCATAAATCTTAGGAAGCGACTGGAAATGTTAAGTAATTACTGGGAGAAATTATAGTTCAGTATCAACTGAGGCAAAACTCAAATATCCATTATGAGATAAGATAGGCATAAGTTTTCATGTAGACACCATCTGATATAATTCTTTAACATATATTTTTTTTTAGTTTTTGGAGAGTTCCTTGCCTCTCTTAATCTCAATTTCTTCATGAAGAAGAGTATAAAAATGTCTGCTGTGTGACTTTCTGTGGAAATTTAATTAAATAAAAACCATAAAATACTTAGCATATTATTGGCACATAGTAGCTCAATAATAATTGGTTGACATGCTGTTTAGGTATTTTTTATGGGTTCCCAATCAAACATGCTAATTTAATTAAAACCTGATCCTTGATTTTTTTTTCCCCCTCATTGGTCCTAACTGAATGGGGAGGGAGGAGAGAGAGGGCAGTAATGAAGGAATGACAGTATATGGCATGAGGGTGGAGAAATTATGGGGAGCCCAGAGTGACTGTCATGCATTCAAGATGTGTCACTGACCAAATGAGCTTGAAAAAGTAAAAGTCTTCCTTTTAGCAGGTGACTATAAAATGAGGAAACTTTTAAAGGGTTAATTTGTTAATAACTAAGCCAATAGACTATATGAAGAACTCCTTTTTCTTGAAATGGGTCCATTTCTGTGAGTTATCAAAAGAACCACCTCAGTCTGGCTTACACAATAACTTCTACAGTTTGTAATGAAGATTAAATTAGATGTGTAAAGCTTCTGTGTCCCCAAAGATGGCACCCTGCTGCACCGCACCTCATAAGAGTCATTCCCTTTGACTCAAGCTGACTGTCAGTTACCCTTCACTGACAAAATGCAGGGGAGGTGATGCTCTGGTCATAATGACCAGCAGATGGGTCAAAAGTGGCCTTGAGCTTCAGACTGAGCCTCTCAGAACTCCCACTTTCAGAATGCTCCCTCTCAGAAAACTAGATTCATTCAAAGAAATCTAAGCCACATGAGAAGGCCAATGAAAGAAGTCACGTTGAAATCCCCAGCTCAGTTTTAAGTCAATAGCCAGCAGCAATGGACCACCTTGGGAACGAGCAATCTTGGAAGCCCATGTCACTCAGATTCATTTTGACCGCAGTTTTAACTAGCATTCGACTGGAAGTGCAAGAGACACACCGAAGAATTAACCAGCTGCGCCCAAACAAGTCACAGAACCAAGGAAAATCACAATAAATTATTATTTAAACATCCTAAGTTTGAGGGTGGTTTTCTTATGCAGTAAAGATAATAGGTACAGATGCTTTTCAAAACTCTTGGCACAGAGTATAAGGTATAAATAAAATAAGATTAGTTGGTAGTACCAGCGATTTAATAGAGAAGTTGATTTTTTAATCTACTGCTATCCAGCTGATGTCAAAAACTTGGTAGAAATAAGTGATACGGTATTACAACAATTCCAAGAGGAGCACAGTTTAACTTCTCTAAAACTAAGATGCATCTTACAATCAATGCGATTGTATAACTGACATTATTTTTTTTTCTCAAAGTACTGAAAGATGCAACTTATAATTGATGGCATCTTAAATCTTGTATGGCATCTTAAATCTTGAAATACAATATATTGGGCAGATTGACTAAAAGACTCCCACTTGGGTCAACTTCCTCAGAATTTCTTGGAGAGTCAGTTTAAGTAGGTTTTGGGCTCTCAATAAATCAGCAAAATATCTTGGGGCAAGATCCAGGCATTTTTATCTAAACAAGCATTCCAGGTTAACTTTATACATAATAAAGTTAACGAAAAACATGGATCCAAGTACCAAAATATCTGGACTAGATTAGAAAATTACAAAATTCGGTAACCAGACCCATATTACTTTAGCTTCCATGGATATATATTCAGTAAGCTATAACCGACATCAGACTTCTAACATTTTTAGAATCTTGAATTGAGAGAGTCAGTAAAGAGACATAAAAACTACTCCTACATTTTATTTTAAAAACTCCATAAAGTGTAATTTAAATTATATTGCTCAAAGACAAACTCTTTTGGGGACCACAATAATGAATCTCCCCTTCTCGCTACATAGCTTTTTACCTGTTACAATTATTTTAATGTTCCAACTGCCTGTATGTTATTTATTCTAAGCCATCTCAAATATGTATGCTGCATAAAATTTAAACATTTTCTTTAACTCAAAAAGATTTAGATACTATAATTATGGATGCCATACTTTAACTAATTATATTCCCTGGAGAGAATGTGAAAATAATTTTTAAATCGACATATACAATATTCTAAAAATTGTTATAAATCTGCACAAACATGCTTTCTAAATATTTAAATTTTTCTTTCAATGTTTGAATTGCGCAGGGAAGTGTACTTGTTTTGCAAACATGAAACAGATTACCTCCAGACACATAGAAAACTGCCTGTTGCTTAGCTCTTTAACTCTCTTTCCCCAAAATGCAAAATTGTTGAGTCAATTGTGGAATTAAATTTGATATTTCACACCCTGATAGCCATGTTGCTGGTTATTTGTGGCTTCTTTTTGTGCAATAAAATGCATCTGGGAGGCAAATACACCATGAAGGTGCTGGAGCCTTCAGCAACTTGGTAGTCAAAACTTCCATTTGGTGAATAATTAAAGCCACTGTGATAGCTTTATGGAACTGCAGTCATCTTTGTTCCATCACATGCAAAATATATTTTCCAGAATTTATTTTTGGAATGGTGTCACTTCTAATTTTGAGAACACGAGGACAAAAATATCCATTAATAAAATTGTAGAAAGTGAATTCTGCTCCATACGGTGGCAGGAAAAAAGAGCAGGTTGTATAACAATTCTTTTTGCCTTATAGCATTGTACACAGAACTGCATTTTGTAGAGCAATTCAAATTTAATAGTTATACAACAAATGTTTATTCAGTAACTTCTGTAAATAGAATGAAATTCTATGTAGGTATGGATATGCTGCAATAGGTAGAATCAGCTTGTGGCGATATTTTGGAAGTTGAAAAATTTGCAATTTTAGGTTTTTATTAGAAGCAATTTCAATAAGAAACAAAGGGAGAAAACTCACTTTAGACAATGGATATATCCAGGGATCCAAGTTCATTTGGAATTACACAGTCAAATATACACATAATATTTGTGAGTTTTGAACAAGAATTAATGTTACGTATTATAAATATCCTTTGTCTTTTCATAACTGTGAGCTTGAATGCTACCGTTCTTTCCAAAACTAATTATTTTTAAGCAGTTGATGGCAGCTGAAATTTTCCCATTCAACTGAATTTGGGTAAAATAAACTTTTTCCACATTATTTCACATTGCAAGAGAGATACTATCTACTAAACTAATAACATTCCAAATCAAGTGACTTCTTTTTTTTATAACAACCAACATTAACCACTATTTGAACTGTCATAGCACAAGAAAAACATCTACTGGGAGTATTGTGCTGGGGCAATGAAAATGCTCCAAAAATGGGCTACATGAGTAACAATATCTGACAAAAGAGCACGTCAATATTTTGAATCATAAAATATCAATAAGACATAAAGAACAACAGAATAACCCCTCCCACCATAAAACTATCAGTGTTCACCAATTATCTTCTGAATTTCTCTACGTTCATTCTTTCTCCTTCCTCTAGTCTTAGCAGTCCTGGGGAGAGTGCTGATAGGAATAGTAGTGGTAGTACCAGCAGTTACAGTAATAGCAGTAGTAACAACTATCGTTTAGTGAGTATTTACTACTATACGCTTACCATTGGCTTTAGTGCATCACACCATCTGAACGGTTAAGAAAATTGTTTAAGTTGCTGCAGCTATCAGATGAGGGAGGTTGGGACTATGAACTCCCAGTCTCTCTCACTCCAAAATTTTACCTGTACCAAAATAAGTACTATTGGGTTTCCCCGAAAATAAGACCAGGTCTTATATTAATTTTTGTTCCAAAAGACACATGAGGGCTTCTGTTCAGGGGATGTCAGCCTGAAAAATCATGCTAGGGCTTATATTCTGGTTAGGTCTTATTTTCAGGGAAACACAGTATGTAAGTACTTTGACTTTGTCTATAATCTTCATTTTAAGAAAGTTCACACACACACAACACACACACACGAACATGAGTTTTATTCAAATATAGCCAGATAGCATGTTCTGACGTACACAGAACAATGTTTTATGACATGTGAGTAATTAGTCAATAATTTTAAAAGGCGAAAGATTTATACGATCTGAAGAGAAACCAGAGTATTATTAGTCAATAATTTTATTAGTGATCCATAGTGGCACATGATAGCATTCCCCACATCTTACCTCTTGAGCTTTCAGTTCTCGGTATTACTAGACAATGGGAATCAGCCCACTGCAGGAATTACTATGTGCTTAGGATGAAAACTAATGAGCAGAGTCAATCAAACTAGGGAGAGAAGGAGAAACTGTGTGACTCACAGTCAAGTGCATCAGGAATACAGGAGTCAGAATCAAGGGTCCAAGAAAGAAAATAGGCTATTCAGGGAAACAGTCTAATAATATTAGTATTCAAACTTTTAGGACCTCAGATGCTCAACCAATTTACCAAAAAACTCTACACACTTTGATTCATTGAGCAGATATCTAACAGAGAAATGCAGTCCACATATATGCTTACCTACAAGGGATCTAACATCTGATCAAGAATAGTAGGAGAGTCAAAATAAAACCAAACCAAAACAAAACAAAGGTCAGGGAAAGCAGAAAACCAAGAGTATGACTTTGTGCAAATGCTTCACTGGCTCCTAAGATAATGTATATTTTCAATTCAAAATATATGATTCAGACAGATGTGTCCAAACAAGCTAAATTATTGAAGAGAACTGCGAAGTCTGAGTATGAAAAGATGCACGTGAACCTTGAAAATGCTTTTGTTACATTATTTAAAATAGTTCTAAATGTCAGGTTACCGCTGGTGGTACTGTTCTTACGAGTGGCATTTGCAAAATAATATTTGCCAAAGTTCATGTGACTATTTCTGTGAAAACTCTAGGCAAACCTCTTTTTCCACTTGAAGATACTGTAACTGATACCAGTGTAACTATTGTTTTTGTCATTCTTACATAAAAAGCTTAAATTAATATATGCCTAGGATGTCTTACATACATATTTCAGATTTTTATGAGCAATATGATTGCCCCATAAGGAAATTACTTTGATTACAACTGTTTGACTGACTACCAAAAGTCACTGGAAGTATTCCATTAAACATTCAAAATGGTCATTTGTTCAAAGTATTTTCATATTAAAAAATGCTTGAGCTGTGTTCAATACAATATACTTTATTTATTCTACTCACACTAAATAATTTAATAACTCACAGATTATACCTGCTATTATAATTTTGTGGTTTCTTTCAGAATTAAGAAATTTCAGAAAATATATTCAAGAGAAGCATATACTTAACATAATTCAGTTTTGAAATATAATGAGGAGTAAAAATCCTGCATGATAAAATTAATTTATGTTGTAGGAAGGAATGCGAATGGTGAAATAACATTTAACAGATGAATGGGTGTGTTCAGATACGCAGAACATAGTGGTGCCATACTTCCATGTTCATTATTAATGGATATGCTATTACAGAGACAAAATCTATACATATTTGCAAAAACTCATATTTTTAAACTCATAAAAAATGAGTGCATTTAGAAGTGATATTATACAGGATGTTAATGTTGTGAATTTAGATTTTTATAAAAATCAAATATTTTTCTTTTGAGGTAATTGTAAATTCCCATGCAGTTATAAGAAATTCCACAGTGTTTCCATTTACCTTTACTCATTTACCCCCAATGCTAACATCTTGCAAAACTATAGTACAATATCATAACCAGGATGTTGACATTAAAACAGTTAAGATACAGAGCATTTCCAAAACCACAGATATCTTCTTGCTGCCCTTTTATAAGTCACACCCACTTCCATCTCACCAAGCATCCCCCCTCCCCCCACCCCGCTCCCCACACCGCGTGCCCCAGTCTCCTTAACTCCTGGAAACTACTAATGTGTTCTCCATTTCTATAATTTTGTCATTCTCAAGAGTTGTATAAATATAATCATTCTCTATATAATCTTTTGGGATTGGCTTATTTCACTCAGCAAAATTCTCTGAAGATTCACCAAAGTTGTTGTATTTTATCAATAGTTTGTTACTATTTAGTGCAGAGGAATATTCCAGGTGTGAATGTATCACAGGCTGATTAACTGTTCACCCATTGGAAGACATTTGGGTTGTTTGCAGTTTGGGGCCATTATGAATAAAGGTATTGTGTTTATGCACAGAATTTTGTGGGACCATAAGTTTTACTTGATCTAGGATTAATGTCCACGAGTGCAATTGCTGGGTCATATTGAAGACACTGCCTTAGCTGGTTCCCAGAGTGGCTGTTCCACTTTACATTCTCACCAGTAATGTTGAGTGATGATCCATTTTCTCCACTTCCTTACCAGTATTTGATGTTGTCATTATTTTTTTCTTTTAGCATTCTGATATGTATATAGTGATATCTCATTATGGTTTTAAATTCCATTTCCCTAATGGCTAATCATGTTGAAAATCTTTTCTTGTGTTAATTTGCAATCTATATGTCCTCTTCAGTGGAATGTTTGTTTGGCCCATTTTCTAATCAGGTTGTTTGATTTTAACTGTTGAGGTTTGAGAGTTCTTTACATATTCTGGATAACAGTTGAATATGTGGTTTGAATATTTTCTCAAAGTCTGTACCTTGTCTTTTCAGCTTGGAACAGGACCTCCCAGAGAAAAAAGTTTTCAATTTTGAAGTCCAATTTACCATTTGTTTTCTTTTTATGAGTCATGTTTTTGGTGACAATACCGACACCTAGATCCTAAAGACTTTTCTTTGTTTTTAAGTTGCATAGTTTCATGTTTATATTTTACATTTATCATTCACTTTGAGTTATTTTGAGTATAAGGTTGACATTATTTTTCTATCTACAGATGTCCAGTTACTTTAGCACCATGTTTTCAAAGGGATATCTTTCCTCTATTAAATTGCTATTGCACCTTTGTCAAAAATCAGGTATAATATTTGAGTGAATTTATTTCTGGGATCTCTGTTGGTTCCCATTGATCTACCAATCCCTCTGCCAATACTAAACAGTCTTGATTAGCTACATAGTAAAACTTGAAATCAGGTAAACAGATTCCTCCCACTTTATAAGTTTTTTCGAAAACTGTTTTAACTATTCTAGTTCCTTTGGATTTCCATGAAAGTTTTTAAAGAATCTTGTCTATATCTACAAAATATCCTGCTAGGAGTTTTATAGACAATGCATTAAACCAATATATCATTGTGAGGAGAGTCGATATCTTTACTATATTGAATCTTCCAAGCCATAAACACAATATATCTCTCCGCTAACTTACATCTTTTTAAATTGCTTTCCTCAGCATTTTGTAGTTTTCAACTTACAAATAATGTATATGTTTTGTTATATTTTACCTAAGTATTTCATTTTTCAGTGAATATAATGGCATTTTGTTTTTGAGTGTCCATATGTTTATTGGTTGAATATAGAAATATAATTAATTTTTATTTATTTGTTTTGTATTCTGCAACCTTGCTGAACTAACTTATTATTTCTAAGAGGTCTTTGTGTAGATTTCTTGGGACTTTCTATGTAGACAATCATGTTATCTGAAAATAGGAACAATTCTGTTTCTTCCTTTCTAATGGATGCCTTTTATTTTATTTTCTTGTCTTATTGTAATGGTTAGAACTTCCAACACTAAGTTAAATATAAGTGACAAGTCCAGGCATCCTCGCCTTCTTTCCTTCTTAGGGAGAAAGCATTCAGTCTTTCACCATTAAGTACAATGTTAGTTTAATTTTATTTTCTTAATATGCTCTTTATCAAATTGAAGAAATTCCCATCTGTTTATATTTTCCTGAGATTTATTTTTTATTATTATCATGAATGGGTGTCGATTTTTTCAAATGTTTCTCTGCATTGATCAATATAATCATGTAATTTTTATTTTTTATCTTGTTAATATGGGAGGTTACATAAATTGATTTTCAGATATTGAAATATCCTTGCATCTATAGTATAAACCTCATTCAGTCAAGGTTTATAATTATTTTTATATATTGCTTAATTATATTTGCTAATATTTTGTTAAGGGTTTTTAATGTATATCTTTATGAGAAATAGTGTGTAGGGTTTTTTTGTTCTTTTTTGTACTGTCTTTGTTGGGTTTTGGTATTAGGGTAATATTAACTTGATAAAGTGAATATAAAGTATTTCCTACTTTCCAATTTCTGTAAGAGATTGATGTAGGATTGGTGTTCATTCTTTAATTGTTTGATAGAATTATCCAGTGAAAACATCTGTGCCTGGAGTGTTCTTTTTCCAGATGTTTTTATTATAAATTCAGTTTCCTTAATAGTTGTAGGATCTTTCAAATTTATTTTTATATTGAATTGAGTGAATTGAAGAAATTTGGGGTTTTGGTAGAATTTGTGAATTTTATCTGAGTTATTACATTTATGTACATAGACTTGGTCATAGTATTCCCTTATTATCCTTTTGATGTCTGCAGATATCCCTTGTTTTATTCCTGGTTTTAATATTTTGTATTTTCTCCATTTATTTCTTCGTCCTTTTTGCTTGTCAATTTTATTGGTCTTTTCAAAGAACCATGTTTTCTTTCACTGATTTTCTCTATTGTTTTAGTTTTCTATTTCATTGATTTCTGATCTTATTATTATTTCCTTCTTTCTACCTGCTTTGGATTTATTCTGCTCTCCTTTTTCTTGTTTTTCTATTTTATTTTATTTTTTCCGATGGAAGCTTTGACTATTGATTTGACTTTTCCTCTTTTCTAATGTAGGCATTTAGTACAGGTACCTCCCACTTTTCAACAGTTTGTGTTACACCACATTGCTTTTAGGGAAAACCTACATTAGTATCTGTTTTCTCTAACCGAAAGAAATCCAAAGAGGATTTCTCCTTTTAGGAAAAATGGTTGAAATGCAAAAATAGCCCTCAGCCTTTGTTCTGTAGCAAGCGTTACAGAGGCAGCTCACTCACCCTGAGCAGTTAGAATGGCCTCAGCCAGCTCCTTCCCCGGGAACTACACTCAGCATCTCAGCCTCAAGCTGCCCGAGGTTTGAACTGTCTGTGTGCATCTGTGCTTTATCTCAGTTTACTTTGTTCATCCATTAGCAAGATGTGTCCTAAGGTATCGAAAAAGCTTAGGAGAGTTCATAGTGTGTGTTACACTTAGTATAAAACTGGATCTAATCAAGTATTTTGATCATAGTGAACAAAATATAGACATTGTGCATGCATTGAACTTCTGAAAACGCTCAAAAATGCTTCCATATAAATTAATGGTAACTGTGTCTTTGCTTGACACCATTTAGGCTTATGAGGGTTTCATAGAAACGCTTATTTCTGGATAGTGGGAGAAACCTGTACATTACATAACTTCCCTCTTAACACTGTTGTAGTTGTATTTTGATATGTTGAACTTTCATTCAGTTCAACGTGTTTTTTGGATTTTCTTGAGACATCCTCTTTAAACCACAGATTACTTAGAAATGTGTTGCTTGGTTTCCAAGTGTATGGAAATGTTCCTGTTATCTGTTATTGATTGCTAGTTTGATTCCATCATGGTTTGAGAAGACCTTCTGCTTGATTTCAACACTACTAAGTATGTTGAAGTTGGTTTTATGCCCCAGGATATCGTCTATTTTGATACATGTTCCATGGGAATTTGAAAAAAATGTATATTCTGCTCTTGTTGGGTGGAATTGTCTACAAATGTTGATTATATTCTGCTGGTTGATGGTTTTGTTTAGCTCTATATACTTACTGTTTGTCTGTCCAGTTGTTCTATCAATTGCTGAGAGTTCCCAGAAAGATATTAGGATGAAACACAAGCTATCTATGGTTAGGACTCATCCAAAGGTCACTGTGCTGTTAGACACAATCATTCTAAGACACAATTATATATATATATATATATAGATAGATAGATAGATAGATAGATAGATAGATAGATAGATAGATAGATATATACACACACACACACACACACACACACACACACACACATGCCATTCATGTATTCCATAGCATGAAATTAAAAGATAATTCTGACTTATCTACTGTACCTAGTGTATCTATCAGGTTTTATCCACACAAATAAAGCCAGTAGGTGATGCATAGTAAGATACTTATTATAAGATAGTGGCTTATTGGGAGGACTGGTTAGACAAGTTCAAAATCTGCAGGCCATGCAATCAGGAAGGGTAGGTTAGAGCTCTCAGGAGTGAGGTGAAGCCACTGACTTTTCCAAAGTGCATTTATTACTTTATGATTAAAAACTAGGTTACAGTAAATAAATAAAATATGCATATGCTTTGACACAGCAATTTTGTTTCTAGTAATTTATCCTAAAGAAATGATTAAGGATGTGCATAAAGATTTATGTATATAATGCTCATTGCAGCATTGTTTATTATAACAAAATGGAAAATAGCCAATCCTGCAATATAAGAATGTGGCTAAATAAATTACAGTGCACCCACTTTATGTGTATCACGTATTCAGTAAGATGATTCTGTGGAAGTTCACACCTAACATGATATATCGCCCTTTATTAACAAGTTTTATAACAAGGGAGTGGCTCCAAAATAGTACACATAATAGGCTCATATTTTGATTAAATATATACATTCTTAACAGATGTCTATGTCAAATTTTTAACTGATTGCCTCTGTTTAGTTTGTTTGTGAATGGTTTTTATGTTCTTCTTTGTGGATTTATGTAATTTTTGAAATTTCTGCAAAAATGTGCATCACTTTTAGAGACAGAAAATGTGTTACAAGAAAACAATTAACACCCTATTTATAAATATGACAAATCTTTCTGCATGAGAAAAATAGAAGGCTAACAAGTATTATTATAAAGTATACAAATATGCCCCTGGCCCAGAATTTTATCAGTAACACCAAAAAAGAGTATTTTCCTACCCTGAAAAAAGAGTAAGAAGAAACCAAATCAAATATCTGTCACAAGAAAGTTGGATAAAGTCAGGCTCACTGGGGAAAGACTGAGGAATCAAGTCTGAACGAAAACAAATACCTAATTTTAAAACACATAATGATTTAGTAATAATTAATTAATTGTATTTTTATTACTGTTATTTCATTTCACTTGGTTTCAAAATAAATGATTGTAATGATTACCATATGCCAAGTGCCAGCTATATGATTTTTATCTAATCCTTACAATATTTCTATGAGATTGGCCCTGGTATCCACTTAGGGGGATATTTTGCTGACACCGAATTGGACTGTCATAGACGCTTTAAAAATTGTCCAAATATTCTGCCATAAGAAAAGATGAAATAGTGCCATTTGCGACAACATGGATGGATCTTGAGATTATTATGCTAAGCGAAAAAAGTCAGAAAAAAGTCGAGAACCATATGATTCCACTGATATGTGGGATATAAAACTGAAAGCGACAAAGGAACAAGGCATGCAAAGGAAGAAACAAAAACTCATAGACACAGACAATAGTTAGTGGTTACCAGAGGGTAAGGGGTGGGGGAGTGTTAGATGAGGGTAAAAAGGACCAAATATATGGTGATGGAAGGAGAACTGACTAGGTGGTAAACACACAACATGATATAGGTGATGTATTACAGACTTGTACACTTGAAAGCTATGTAACTTTACTAACAATTGTCACAATAAATTTTAATTTGAAAAAAAAAATTGCCCAAATATATGCAGCTAATAAACAGTACATCTGGAATATAGTCAGATTTCTTTGAACCCAAACTCAATATCCTTCCTTTTATCTCCTCAGACAGTGAAGATATTTTATTACCTGTATTAAACAAACCTGACATCCAGATGTGCTCTGAACATCGGGACACTGGAAGGAATAAATGTAGGTAACGGGTATGTGCCAAAGAAAACTAGGATTATAAACCCAAGACAATTATAAAAGAAAATGGAATTAGAGGAAAGATTTTAGTCTAGTAGTGGAGGATTAGCCAAAACCTCTAGTATTTTAAGAGTGACTAAAGAATAGTTTGGGGTCTTCATAGGGTGCTCTGGTCTATCCCCCTTCTTCTAGCCTAAACATCATGAACAGGACAGTCAGACATGTTTGGGGTGAATCAATCATTTACCAATTCCGGCCTGTTCTCACGCACAGGAGAGCCATGAAGAGGACAGAAAAGATATGTCACGGGGATTTCCAGTTTCTTGGGTCCCAGGAATTTGTGATGAATATAATGGCAACATGAGTGGCCCAAGACAGCATGCAGAGTTCCTGAGGCTCCAATGCTGCAATTGCACTGGGGCTGGCACAGGGGTTTTTGAGAAAGTATCTGGGCTGGGGACGACGGCAGGAAAAGCCCAGGAAAGGCTCACAGACCCGGAAGGCCAGAGCAATTCAACGTGCCATCAGAAGCAGAGCAAAATAGGGAAGGCGAGCAGCCTAGAGGATGGGTCCCTCTACTAAGTCTTAAATTCCCCCCTCAAAAAGGAATTAAAACCAGCAGAACTGTGATAGAACTGTTTAAAGGCCCCAATGCCAGCTATAGAGAAAGTGAGAACATAAACTAGTATCTTTTTTCCATAAGAATATAAAACAGTATAGATTTTTATAACTTTGTAATGTATAGCTATCTTAAAGATAGGCGCATTTATCATAATCGGTGTTTAGCAAATCTGTCTGCATGAATGTAAGTAATGTTGAAATTCTGTAACCTTGTATTTTGTGTATCCTTTAAGAATCTTCTTTAGATGTTTACTCCCTAGTCTCTGTGAGAATATGAAATCATTTCTAAAAAATAAATAAATAAAAAGTAAAAGTCTCTCTTCTTTACCAGGACAATTATTTAGTTTGTAAACTTAACAAAGACGCTCATTTCATTTTGTTCTCATTTGGTTCCACTGTTCTTTCACACCATTATATTGTCCCTTCCCTGAGTCATATTTCCCAGAAAAAAAAAAATCGAAAAAGGATCATTGGTGTCCTAAAGTTGAAAAAGAAAAAAAACACCAGTGCATTAACAGTGATGACTCTGAACTATATAAACACATATGGGAGGATCCGAGTATGAAGCCATCGGTTCTATCTGCCTTAATACTATGACGTGCTAATTATCAGCAAGCACTACTGGACAGTTAGTTACCGTTCAGGAGCAGTAGTGACAGAGATATATTTTGGATTCATTGTACAGACATGGGATTTAAAATCCTAGGAAAGGATGAGATCACCAAGGGCACAAGTATAAATAGAGGAGAAAAGTCCATGAACAGATCACTCAAGAGCTAGCAAAGATGACTGAAAACCAACAGTCATAAGAATTAAAAAGGAAAAAGAGGTAGGATAAGAATTAAAAGAAAAAAAAAAAAAAGATAGTGTTTCAAGGAGGAAAGAGTAATTAACTAGGTCAAATGCTGCTGACGGCTAAAGTAAGATGAAGACTGAGATGAAGATGAATTGGCCATTGGATTTAAAGACACAGTGAGTACTGGTGACCTTGATTAAGTTCTTTCAGTAGAGTCACATCAACAAGAAAAACAGAATGGAGGATCCAAGACAGAATGAAAGGAGAGAGATTCAAAAACTCTCGAGGACTTTTATGGATAATTCCAGGAGATAAACAGGGTATTAGCTGGAGATAAAAGTATAATCAAGCAAGGGTACTTCCCAAATTGGAGAAATAGCATCAGGCTTGTATGCTAATGGAGATTATCCAATAGAGATTATCCCATCTGGTAACACAGATTTCCAGGTTTGAGGCTTCCTCCCTAAGGATGGGGTGGGAAGGAAGAGGTCATTGGAACTTATTGAAAATGAGGGGAAATGATCAGAATTTAGAGCTCTGCCATATTCATCTGCTGTATTTCACTACAAAATCTATTTTGTAGCAGTTATAAATGTGCCCATTCAGCTCTGTAAACAATTTTCATTTATGTTGTACGTTAAGGAGCATACAACATTTATTAGGCACCTCTTTTATCCCAATTCAAAACCTTTGGCCCTTCTTCTCATTCCAGCTGGTATCCTCATCAGCCCTGCACAGACTTCAACTATTTCACCCAGGTACCATCAGCTTGGTCAGGCCTGGACCACCTCCATCCCACGGCCTGCCTGGGCTTAGCTGAGCCACAGTGTGGGAAGCACCTCAGTACTCACACCCATGCCTCACTCGGGAATACGCAGCACCACCGCTGAACACGGAGTGATGAGGACCAACAAGTAAACATTGCCGCCTTTTTTGCCTGAGCGGAAGGTTCTGAGTGAGATACATTTTGTAAGGTTCTCATAGGTTGCCAAGGGAGCCTTTTAGAGTAGATAGCTTGATAACCCATCTTTATTTGGCTTTTCCCTCTGCCTGGTTTTGCCCCCTTTCTATTCCCTGGGATAATGTTTGCAAATAAAAACAAACCCTTGTGTCAGTCTCTGCTCTGGGGGAAACCCAAGCAAAAGAACTATCCAACCAAACTTTTTGCCTAAAAATATAAACATATTCCTGGCTCACTAACCCAAAGCTGATCCATTTCCTGTTAATGAAAACTGAATCAGTGCCACGGAAAGTATGTATTTGTAGAGTAAGAGACACAAATGTGAAATCCATCTTTGACAAATGAACATTCTCTTACACATTTTTGCCTCCATGTTTTAAATGAAGAGCAAATAATATGTTGATAGTACAAGTGTAGTTCAGTTATAAAATGGATTCATTGGTTAAATTAAGCGTCTACTGTGTGCCAGAAAAAGAAAATCATGATAAAATAACGAGTAAAAATACTCAAGGAACTAGAAAAATAAAATATTTTAAGCTTTTAAGATCCTTCTCCACACGGAATCTGAAGAATAATGGTCAGGAATCTAATTTAACATTTCCCAGTGCCCTAGAATTTTGCAGTTTTCCTGTCCTTCGAAAAAGCATTTCTCCTCTGAATTCAATTTCATGCCATCCCAATAATACCATGTAGTGACATCTCATAGGTCATCATTAGCTTCCAGAAGCTCCTCTGGCAGGAAGCCCTCTTCTCAGAATTTCCACTCAGGCTTTTGGCCCCATATGTGTATGCTGAGCATACTTAGAAGAAATAAACCTATCTCAGTTGTATTAATAAGTCAGAGACTCTGACCCTCTCATTTAACACATCCTGCTTAGTAATTATTAAATAACTATGGAGGGAAGTTCGATGCCCTTTTCGTAACCTACCTCACTCATATTCTTGGCCTTGTGGTCATTACTGACATAATTTTAAATATAATCACTGTTTCCCTAAGAATTATTATTCCATTTGCTTGTTCTACTTGTTCATTACATATAAATCTGACTACTTATTGCTTGAAGTATGCAATTATGTGAAATAATAGAAAATAAGCCTCAAATTTGTCATTTCTAATTATCCACAAATGTCAATGTTCCTCAAAATATGCTTCCTGTTTAAGTATAGATTTTGTAGATTCTGTGGTAAATTTTACACTATCATAAGAAGTAGCACAAACAAGATCACCTCTTTTAAAGCTTACTTGACCATATCTGCTGTACCAGCACAGTACATTTTTAATACTTCCCTTCTTCTCTTTAACATATTAAATTGTATGGTATTTTATTATATTTGGTTGGTGCAAACATAATTGTACTTTTTGTATTTACTTTTAACCTTTTAAACCACAATTAAGCTTGCACCAACCTAATACATGCTGACTAACACATTTGTCTGTCACTTTACGTGCTCCAGCAGCAGTCACCATGCCATTTTCATGCTCCATCTTTAGCCCAGCACCTAACACATAGAAAATCTTCTAAATGAATGCATGAATGAATGGATTAAAGAACATATCAATCAATAAGTGAATGAATACATGAATGAAAGAATAAATAAATGACTGAAATGAGCAGGTTCAATAGAATATACCAGAGTCAATTCCAGAAGCACAATAGAAAATTCTAGATCAATTAAGGAAGTTTTTGTTTTTGTTTTTTTCTTTTCTTCCAGTTTCCATTTCAGTGTTTAAATTGTTTCGGATTTAGTGGAAATGAAAAGAGATTTTTCAATGAGCTAATTTTTTCTATTTCAATGTTCTTTCTGACTTTAATTAAATATCTTCCATAAGCTTGTCTTTCGCCTCCTCTTCTCTCTCTCTCTCTCTCTCAGAAGTGAAGCAGAGAATGCTCAACTCACAGGCTTCAAGATTTCACAGCTCTATTTTTAATGCTTGCAGTAGAGTTGAAGACATACGTTAAGGATTTTTTTTTTTAAGTCTTATTATCATTAATTCCAACAAACTGTTACCGAGAAAGGATTGTTCTGATCAGAATGATACTAATTAATTTTACATAATCAGGGTATGCCATCAGTGTGGCTTTGTCTGCTCTTACAACGTGTCATTCTCAGCTGGATGCCAAATCCCTACCTTTCTGCTTTTACACTTTTTAACTGAGGTTGTTCCAGATGCCAAGATTTCGAGTGTAGAAGGAAGCATATAGAAGATAACAGGAGATTTATACCTTCTTGATTGAAATTGCTGTGTAGAAGTACACTAATTTTGTGTGCTGATCTTTCTTTTGTTTTCTGCTTTGTTTTGCTTTTGGTAAGGTGAGTCATATTGTTGTTGGCATGGCAGGAAGTAAGCCACAGTACATGACAGTTTCAGTAGTTTACTTTTCTGTAATGGGGCTTACATATTTGCTTTTGGCCATTTGTCTAGGACTACTTCACTTTCCTAGAGCATTTTTAATCATCAATCATATATATATATACATATATATATATATATATATATATATATATATATATATATATATCTCCAAGTATATATATCACTTGGATAGATAGCTTGACAGTTTTGATGAGCCATTATTATAGTTTAAATTTCGTTTTTGCAAGATTTCACTTGACATTTCAGACTTATCATGCTACCTTGAAAGCCAGAGTTCCATCGGGCGCTGTCTTTGATCTCAGGTCATCATTAGTTAATGGCAATGATCCACACCATGGCCCTGTATGAACGTCACCTCAAAAAACTGGTGAAGTACCACTTCACTGTGGATCTTTTTTCATTAGGAATGATATTGGACAGTTTGAGAGCAGTCTATACATATTACAGAAACTCTTCTGATATAATTTCATGAATTATTAAGATGAGTAATAACAAGAAATTACAGTGGTGTTTGATTAAGGATAAATAATAAAGCTATGATTAAAGTGATACTTCCTTTTCATAAAAATTGAAAGGAGGGAACGGAAATATAGGATATAGAGCCCCTGCTTTCATTTCTTTTGTCATTTGCTGCCATTGAAAAGAATCTCTGTAGCTCCATTAAACCAAGACAGAGTGTGACTGTAATTAACACTGTTAGTTACAAAGGCCATTTATAGGTTTACTTTGCTTTCAGTGAAACTTCTGTAAAGAATATATTAAAGAAAAATAAGGCAAATGGTCATTTTAACCAAGTATTCACAAATAGCATTTCTGTATAAAAAGAATTCTGCTTTCATGTTTTGAGAAGATTAAGTGGCTCACAAGAAATTATTTATATATTGATTCATGGTATAAGGCATTGCATATGTGATGTATAAAATATCTACTAATAATGCAAGTCATTATTAAGAAATACCTTTTCATATTTGTTTATTTATAAGCAAGAAAAGGTATTCTGAATTGTGGTTATATATTCTTGCCAATAGAAACTGTCACTCCTTAACTTCGCTTATGCTTTCACTCACGAAAAGCTGAACACTCAGAGCAATTCCATTGAAATAAATAAGAACTGTCTGGTGCCCTGGAAATACTTGATTCAATGCTATAGTATCATTGGTATCTTTTAGATATTAGACATCTTTCATCATTCTCTCCGAATACCTTGGAATCACAGCATGCACCTGCCATTTCCTCCATCGCTTGTCAATAGTTATTCTATTCCCCAGTCTACAATGATGCCTGATTCCCTTTATATTGCCAACTGATTGCCATCACACACTAATTGAGCCTTGTGTTTCTTCCTCTGTAGATGACACACTCTCTCTCAAATTACCTTAATCCTCAGTCAAACCTTTCCTTTGTATCTGTAGACAGATTTGCACTATGATATTTACATCTTATTTTATTTATTTCTGTATTGTCATTTTGAATCAGGAACATTTATTAGAGAACAAAACACATGGCAGAAAGCTGCAGGGGAAAACAAATGCAGAGAATGCTCTGCTCAGTGTCCAGAAGCATGCTATTTGACTGAGTATTAGTGGCAAGTAAGTACTCAAACGCTCACTGGCCGAGATGATACCAACGGGCCTGCTTGCTACACCAGCTCTCCTGGGCTGAGAAAGTACGATAACATTCAACATATGCATGGAAAGTGTATGTGTGTGTGTGTGTGTGTGTGTGAGTGTGAGTGTGTGTATGAGTGTGTGTGTGTATACATATATATGTTAACAGTGCACCATGATAGAAGTACAATGATAGAAGTATGTATATATATGTAAAATAATGTTTGTCTTAATTTATTTTACAGAAATATATTGTCAGAGATGCATGAATTAGAGTGAATCTTGTTATGTGTGTAATATCCAACAGGTAAGCAGAGCCCAAAGGAATGGAAGGAGTAGGGAAATAGCACAGCTCTATCTCTCCTGCTCTCAAATACAACACTTTTATGTACTACCGTGTTTCCCCAAAACTAAGACTGGATCTTATACTGTATTTCTCCGAAAATAAGACTAAGTCTTATATCAATTTTTGCTCCAAAAGATGCATTAGGGAATATTTTCAGGGGATGTCTTATTTTTTCATGTGCAGCAATCTACATTTATTCAAATACAGTCATGTCATCTTCTTCTGGAATATCGCCATAACGTACTAAATGCGTCCATCTGGCTGACGATCTTAACTGGGGCTTATTTTCGGGGTAGGTCTTATTTTCAGGGAAATACGGTAACTAAGTATTATGAGACTATATTTCCCTTGAATTTTGTCTTTATCATGTGAACCGAGAAGGCTATTTACAGAAATATATTGATATTAACAGAAACCCATTACAGCAAAACAATATGTGTGACCGCATGAGATTGCTTTAAAATGATTTTGCTGCCATTGTTGTCAGAATCACTTTTGGATTCAACTTTAAGATGTAAAAGCGGATTTAGAAATTGTAATCAATCATGTGCATTACAGAAATTACCTATACTAGATGTCATAATGATGATGAACATTTCTGTTTCAATTAACTTTAGGAGAAATGAATAAGATTGGATTATATGCAAAATTTATCAGAATGAAAACCTCCCACTAAGCATACAGAGCAAAACTCTGCTGAAAAGATTGAGTATGCTTTTTGTTTGCTCATAGTAAACTCTGATGAAGACACGTCCTATATTAGTCCAAAATTCTAATTTCAAATATTTGCCTTCACATGGATACCCTTTATCTTCTAAGCAATATAAAATTACTGGCTTCCCATTATACTTTCACCTTTCTTCAGCAAACTGAACAGTTCTTCCATGTGGGAAATCTTTTCATCCTCCACATAAGGCTGGGCAGACAAGCCAATATTTAAGCTATCTGACAGGCCCGTCTCCCTGGCCACACTGATGGTCGAGAGGTGCACACATGCCTAAACATCGCTCTCCCTTGGACTTTTAGGAGTCTTTCCCTAGGAGAGTTGGCATAAGGATATATGTAGAAGCCTGGAGCCCAATCTCTTTGCCACAACAGGGGTGGAAAACTGCCTGAAAATGAAGCCACCTGTGATGAAAGGGAGAGGAGTAGCCTTAGGACTTGGTTAGAAGCCTGAGTAAGATTTATTCCTTGGACAACTTCTCCTATAACCAATTATAGGAGATGATAAATTCTCCTTTTTGTCTCTGAGTTCATTTCCGTCACTTACAACTGAAAGATCTGTGACTACCACACATGCACACACACACACACACACACATTTAGCACTCGACATGTTGAACATATACAGGATGCTGCATCTTACCGTGGAAATGTTGAACGTGAACTTTTAAAAAGAGGGAAGTGTTCTTGAATCTTAGGCTGAGGCAAAGGAGTATCTTAGGAGGAAATGAGTAACATGAAAGTTAATGTAAGGGAGTGTTTCTTGGAAGAAACCTGTATTACTGCTTTTTTTTATATGCCAAGCCCTGATTGTGATGCTCAACAGGAGTCCAAACCTGCCTGCAAACCCAGGTTTTCCTCGTTGGCTGAAATCCATTCGTAACTGACTTCACCAGACTTCCCTGCTTCCTATCACATGCTCAGCCTAATTACTGAAGGAGTGGCAAAAATCAGCGTGTGTTGCATCCTCCCAATTCTGAAGCTGATATAAAACTCACCCACAAAATTAGTTGTTTGGAATTCCCAGAGTTGAGGATATCTTTGTATGTCACCTTACTGTCAGAGCACTAACATCCCAGTTTCGTTTTGACCACATAGGTATTAAAGGTGAGGAGCTGGATTCAGGCTGACTGTCAGACACGGCAGGAGAGAGAAAGGGGCTTCCTCTCAGTCTTAACTGTAGGCAAGCACATGGTAAAATGCCATTTGGGAAATGCATAAGTCTTCTCTCAGTTAAATAAAGGATGTTTTGATTATTTTTGCTTTCAGAAAATCCAAAGAAAAAAATGAATCCTCACTGAGGAGAGGGGGAAGAGCTTAGATTCTAAGACAAGGTGTAATCCATTAGTTAAAGGGTAGAAGCTAGTAAGAAGAGAGGACTCTAGATTAAAAATTAAAACAAAACACGACTTCTTGGTGCTGCAGTATTTGCAGAACTCCACTGATGTCCACCAGCATTACCATTGGAGTGACTCCTTAAAACACTTCCAGTGCCTGGGTTTCTTTGCTGAGGGCTTTCTCTGTCCAGTGAAACGCTAGACTGCCTATGCTTGTGAAGGGCAGACAGAAGTTCTGGGGAATTAATATCCTCACTGCCAGTAGTCCTCAGCCAGTGACTGACAGGAGTCCTCAACCAATGACCTTACACTTCAGGTGGAAACAATCTGAGATGTGCACTCTAGACACAGTTTCTTAGAGTTGCTCAGAAGAACTAACTTCCAATTGCCCACACTAGTAGCTTAACTGTTAAGGCACCATTTCCTCTTTCCTCTTCCCTATCTAAATTTACCACTCTCTACTGCTTTTTCTAGAACTACCCCCTAGCCAACTAGTCAATCCCAAATTCCTGTCCCTTGTTTGCTTCTTTGAGACCCCAAACTATGACACCTACTAATGTTAACCTTCACCTTAGACCTCATCCTATTTACGGCAGACTCAAGATGCCATGGAGAGGTGAAATCTAATTATGAATCTGGGCCAAATTCAATCATCATCATCACCACACTACCCCAAAAATATGGGCTTATTTAACCCACTATTTCCTGTTTATTCATCATTTCTATTTCCACCTTATTCTTTCTTTGTGAACTCAATTTCATTCTTCCCATAGTATAACGTTTAGTCTACACTTTAGTAAGAGTTTGTTTGCTTTCATGGTGTTTGTTTTTCTAGAATGTTCTTTATTTATCCACCATTTCCTTAATAAATATTTATCTAGATATAAAATTCAACTAATGAGTAGAAACAAAATTTTAAGTTGCTAGTTATAGTCTCCCAGTATTTTATTTCTTTTTCATTGTCATCTCTTTCTATTAGTGTTGGGAAGTGTACTAAGCTTATTCTTTGTAAGTAATATTTATGTGTGATTGCTTTTTTTAATTTGGGATTACCTACGTTTTCTTGAATGCACTGTATTTCATTAAAGTGTATCTAGATGTGAAGTTATTTTATTAAATCTGATTGGGATTCACCATGATTCATGAACATGAGAACTCAACACTTTCTTCAACTCCAGAAAATTTGTAGATTATATCTTTAATGTTGTCTCCTTTCCACTCTCTGTAGTCACACTTTTTTCACACTTTTTTACTAATTAGAAATATGTTTGTCTATCCCACTTATTCTTCCAAGTTTCCTAACATTGCTTTCATTTTATTTCATCCTGTTAGTTCTCTGTGCTCATTCTGAGTAATTTATTCAGCTCTTTTTTTCCATCTTGTACATTATCAACAGCTATGTATAATTTGCCATTTACTCTTCTATTATTTTTCTCATGATTACATTTTTCATTTCTATAAGGGTTTTTTTTGTTTATTTTAAATATTGTTCTGATTATTTTTACAGCAGCTTGTGTCCTCAACACTATATTTAATTTTTAAGGCATTTAAACATATATTTTATATCTTATAATTTCACTATCTAATGATTCTGTGTTTTGTTTTGTTATTTGTTATCTCTGCTGATTCTTATTTATCATGGCTTCTTTTATGAATTTGGAACCGTGAATTCATTAAATAGAGCCTTTTCTGTGAAAACCCTGTGTAACCTGGATTATGAGTGCTTTGCTCCAGAACTCATTCACATTTACGTATGTGTGCGTGTGTATACACACACACACACAATTTGTTTCTTTCATCAGTAAGTGAAAAAAATATGTGGTCTAAAAAAATGAACTCTTGGTAAGCTGGCCATTTGTAACATCATTTTCTTCTTAAGAAATCTTTATATTTTCCCTTAATTTTTAAAATTGGCATTTGCTATTAAGTAATAGGTTCTAGCTACCCCAGATATACCAAATTTACTAAATTTATCATTGAAATAAATCACTGAGCAAGATCATTGAAATCTCAAGAAAATTTCAAAAATTTCAGTGTCATGAATAAGTATTTTTATTTGTTTGCTTCCTAATGTGACTTCAAATTCATTATAGCTTTTATAGCATGGGTTTTGCAGGACAGGCAAGCAAAGTCATGGCTTAATAGCCAGTTTTTTTTTTTCAGAGTGCTCACTAAAAACATGTAGATAACATGATCACAATTTGATCTTATTTATAATTTTCATTGTTTTTATTCAAGAGTGGATTAAGTTCACAGGCATTTTTTAAAGGTATTTTTTAAATATCTGGAGAATACAATGGTGCATGAGTTGGCACTATATCATAGCCATCTCCTTTCATAAAATAGTCTTTAATTAAATGAGAAACCTCTTCTCTTGCATCATTGTTTTTCAATAATAAGCAAAACAAAACATATTAAGTACTTCCTTCTCATGTGAATAGGCCAAGTGTTGGTTCATTTTTTACACATCACTGTACCTTGCACGGGCAAACAACATAATGATGACACGTATGTTGAATAGCGCCAGCTCTCTTCCACTGTGCATGCTCATGATAATATGCACAAATGTACCATGCCAGTTGGTATGGGTATGTTCCTGTAGTTTGTTCTGCTTTTCCTCACAGGATCATATTTATCGTTAACTGGTTTGTGAAACTCATAAAAAATGTCATGACTTGTATTTTTTTTATACACAAAGACTTGCAGTCTATTATAAAGACTAAAACTTGGAATACTAAATTTTGATAGCTGAGTTTCACTTTTTTCTCTCCTATTTGAACTAATTAAGTTCACACAGAAAATGATTTTCATCCTGAACAGGAAAATCCAATTGTTTTGCCACAGAAGTTACTATGCTTTGTTTTAAATTGCCAGATAAACTGTGAAGCTTCCATGCAACCATTTTCCAAAAGTTCAAAACAGTTTAGGCATTGAAAGTTGGTATCGACGGTTACCAGTTTAACAAATCTAAGATTATCTTCTTTGACATTCCTGTTTGCAATTTTCTTCTGCTGCTGTCTTTAAAAAGTCATTACATGATCAGAAGATTTGCTCTGAGAACAAACAAATTCACCTTCTTTATTTTAACACAAGGCCTAGTCGATGTTTATATTTATGACTTTATTCTGTGTTGGAATATTTATGATCCTATTTTATCACCACCTTCATGCTCTAGTGAGTGACTTTTAAGCTATTGATCCTTTCTGTGAGTTGGGGATACAATAAAGCAATATCCCAGTACAATAAAAATGCAAATTTAAAAAATTTAATTAATAAAATGCAATTTATGTGAAAATACCTTAGTCAAGACAAATTACTCCCTGTTAAATGAATGTTAGTCTAAGCCAGCTGTCCAGCATCGTACTTGTAGTCCATTATTAAAAACTTAATAATTGTTAGGGATATAATAAAATTTCCTTGAAAAATAATTGCTCTCAAATTTCGAATGTATAAAATATATGTGAACAAAAGGTTTCATCTTTCTGTATTCATAGAATATTGTCAAATACCCATTGGACAATTGATAGTTCACCATACTTTAAGATGATGACTCTAGTCAATGGAGAGCCATACTGTAGAGGAGAAATATAACCTTAATAAGCAGGAACTAGTCCATAGATTATTTCAAATTTTTAAATGATAAGCAATAGGGCATTAATTAGGTAATGGTAATGCTGAGGAGAAAGTTGATACAGAGCCATTTTGGTGTAAAATCCATAGTATCCATTTTCTTTCTTTTGTGCATTCAAATTAAGCATCTATGGCCACCAGTCTAGTGAAAGAGCAAAGTAGTATATCACCTCTATGTCATTCACACAATGATCAGAAATGTCTCCACTTAATTTACTTGACTTAGTAACAGCATTGGATTCAACAAGGAATACGATTCTCTTGGCTTCCATGACACCACACTTCCCTCTTCCCTATGCTGGAACATTCTACTGAGCCTCAGACCCAAAGAGTCAACTGCCTGGTTGGTACTAATTTGTCATACCTAACAATTATGTAAAAATTGAACGCTTAATTAATACCCATATCCTTGACTTCTTCCTCTCAGGAAAGTCACCCATCCCTGAGCCCATTACATAAGGCCTACTTCCTCATCCATCTATCATTAGTGTCTATCAACAGTAATTCCAAACTATATCCAAATTCATCTCCACTGTAACCACTGTAAGCCAGGCCACAATCTGTCACTGGGGCTGCTTTAAAAGTCTCCTCACTTCTTTATTAGCTTGCAGTCACTTCTCTGTGTCGGAACCCAGAGTCCTCTGTCAGCAACACAAATTACATCACACCTCTCCTTGCCCATTACTCTTTTAGTTAAGATCTAACAGATATTGCCTGACCTCAGTCCTGCCCACACTGCAAACCTCTTTGACAATCTGCCCCTGGCTCGCTAGGCCTTAGCCACTCTCTCTCTCTCTCCTTCTGCTCTTTCAGTGCAGTAAGTCTGGTCCCACCTTAGGGACTTCACACTCTCTATTCTCCCCTTGGAATACTCTTCCATCTGATCTGCATATCCCTGCCTCTCTTATATTATTTGAATCTTAGCTATAAAGTCATCCACTTAATGAAATGTTCCCTGATGATCTAAATTATCATTCTAGTCATTCACTAACATATTTACCCATCTTAATTTCATTACAGTACCTTTCACTATTCAAATCTAGCTTTTATATGTCGAATTATTAGTTTATTGTCTGTCTTCTCCCCACTAGAGTTCCATGAGTCCAGAAACATTTTAAATATTTGTTGCGTGGATGAATGGTAAGTTAATAAATGATTAATTTGGTAATCAAAGCAAGATGAGATAATACAGTGACCAACAGGAAGAATTAACAATGACTGAAGCTGAGACACTAACGTACTAAATAGTGATGCCATTAATGTGAATACAAAATCCAAAGGATGAAGTCATCTATAATGGCCAAATAGGAGGTACCAGAAGTATCCAAGTAGTGAGTTTCAGTCATTTGGAGCTTGATGGAGACATTGGGACAAGAAACACTCAAGTGGATTTACATGAATGATGATAATTATCACTGAAATGGTTGAGTGAACAACAATGCAGAAGAGAATGACAAGTTCTGAATGTCAAGGAATGGAGGGTGTAAAGAATCATCAGTAAAGGAAAAGAAGGGGCGGGGATGCAGGTAAGAGTAGAAAGGGCAAATTCAAATTCACACAATCCAAGAATGAGTTGAGGAGAGTTATTCCCATGCAGCAAATGATCAACATCACCAACCACAGTAAGTGTTCAGTAAACGTGGAGTAGGACAACAACTGAAGAATTTGAACTGGACTAGGATAGTAAGCTCTGAAGCCAGGTTGTAAACGCTTGAGGAGTGAGAGCAAAATAAAGTAGGGGAAACAAAGAACACGGGCTACTCTCCCAAAGTATGACACTAGATGGCAAAAAATTAAGGTATAACAATTTGAGTATCTTGTTTTTAAATAGAGGAGACTTGAATATGTTTGTTAAGTCAAGGACAAATGGTTAGAGTAATGGGAGCATTAAAGATGCAATTCAGAGAGGTTAAGATGTGACGCAGAGAACAGACAAAACGAACACATTCAACAGGGCGACGCAAGTCAGATACCACTCACAAACTCCTTGTCAATGTCACCACTATGTGACCACTGGACAGTTTCACTTGCACTGAAACTACCTGTTCACTCAGCCTGAACAGCCATGTTGCTCACATCCTCTTTAGTTTAAAAGGAAAAAAGAAAAGATAGCTAACAAGAAGTTGCCAAAGAAGAAAAAGAGTAGATCATGTTTTTGTTCAAAGAACAATGGGATGACAGAACAAGTCTAATTGTTAATAGCACGTCCTTTTCTCCCCAGATGTGTTCCAGTTAGTGATGATAAACATTGTGATTTACAGTTATCCTGTCTAAAAATACATAACATAATATGTAGCATTTTTAAAATGACTTGTATTAGAACTAAAATACAAGCTCACATTGCAGCAATACTCAGCAATTCATAACTAGGAAGAAAATGGGCAGCAGAAGTTACCCAAGTTTGTGACTTGTCAGGTTAAGAGTCATGGAATAAACTAGTGTCACTATGTATTGAGCAGTGTTCTGCTCTATGCTGCTCCAAGCACTGCTCCACGTCGTTAACATCTTATTTGATCCTCGCAGCAAACCTAGGCGAGAGGTCTCTTATAATCCCCACCTAGCAGACAAACTGGGGAACGGAGAAATTAAATAACTTGACTAAGCTAATAGAGCAGCAAATAGCAGAACTTCCACTCAAAAGCAGACAATTTGGTAGGATGTTAAGGTATCTGTGAGTGCGAAGTGAAAAGACTGGGATGTGGTTTAGGGGTTAAATGACCAGTGGGAGACTACACTTCTAGGATCAGAAAAAGCCAAGAGTTCAACCAAAGGGCAAAACACACCTTCAAGAGAAGTAAGGGGCTGACTGAGTAAGCAGACAAAAGGCTGTGGTCAGAGAAAGGGATATCAAAGTCTGAAGCCATGCACATAAAACCATGTTAAACACTGATAGATCTGAGAAGTAACCATCCTTGTGAATGGCTAAAACATATTAGTAAAGCAGTAGAAAGTTCTCGAAATTAAGGAAATCAAGAAATTATGAACCAGAAAATAATTGGAAAATATTGAAATATAAATAACATAGAATTATTAAGATCTCAAAGAGAGAAGTAAAAAAGGACAAAGATATCTTTGTAAAATAAATTTTAATCAAAGCATTTTCTCTTTAAAACACGCACATTCAGTTATACTGAAATTGTTTTCATTCTAACACTAGGTATGGCAGAGGAAAATTTAGAAACATAAAATTGGGTATTTAACAAATGCACCTTTTTTTAATTAAAGTTTATTAGGGAAATTCACTGTTTCTTGATGATACTATATAACTGTTAATGTACTCAGAATAATTTGTATAATTACCATTCAAAATGTCAAACTCTGACTAGAACTTATTATTGATATACAAAATAGATCTTTATTTCCATTAACTCAAGACAATTTTTCTTAAGGGTCAATGTAGCCCAGAATCTATAGGATCACCAAAACAAAGAGTAAATCTCCACTGACCTAATTATGTAATGAAGGAGAATGGGCTTTGCTTTTATTCAAAAGCTGCTTATTTCTTTCAGATGTCCCTCAACAGAAACAGATTTAATAACTTAAAAAAGGCAACTCATTTAATCAACTAATATTGTTCATCACTTTGTTTGTTCCAATAATTGCTACATTTTTAATACCAAAGAAAAAATACTGAGCCTGCCCTTAGAAGACTTTTTGCTCATATTAAAGGAGGAAGGACATATTTATAGAGAAGTTGAAATAGCTTTATTTGCGTTACAAGGGAAATAGTGATAAACCCGCGCCACCAATTATATAACAAACAGCCTCGTGAGGAAGCAGCACTTTGGTAGTTAGAGTTTTGGAAAGTAAATTTGACAATGTTGATTTTACCTCCCTTTAATACAAATAGACAACACCATTATTTGTCAATAGTAAATGGCTATGGATTAAAAAAGACCACTGAATATGAACCTACCTTGCCAGCCCTTTCCATTAGATTCATCAATACACAATCAAGACCAATCTGCACTGTTTAACCTATTAAAATAAGTTCCTTTTGCATTTAAAAATTCAAGGGACATTTGGCCATATTTCAATAATCAAAGAGCCTAATTCTTAACATTTAGATTTATTAACAGAACAAAGTCAGTTATGAAGATTCTAGAAACAAATAGAAAATACTGAAAATTGAATATAAATACTCAGTACATGTCTGTGAGTAACCTTATAGATATCCTTAATCTGTCCTTAAATGTCTCTGCTCCTAGTGGGGAAACTCTCTTATTTGCATTGATTTCTTTTTCTAGCCAGCAAAGCAGTCTAGAAACTGTCAGTTTCCTATAGTTTAGGGGACACCCTCAAAAAGTATAGACATTTTTTTTAACTTTGCTTGAAGCTTCAAGATTGCTTTCTGGACAATTCCAAAATACCTATCACATTTCATATTGAAAGCTATTTACAAAATGGTAGTGCATTTTCCCAGCACCCTTCAAAGGTCACTCAATGCATTTTCATTTTCGCTTTTAAACTGTGTCTACAATATAGCAAGATAATCCAGTGAAAAGCAAAAAATTCACCCAAAAGGAAGTTTACTCTAAACCGTATAGCACACTTTCTTTGGAGATTTTCCTATTCAACTTCAGTGTTGGAAATATTTAATTTATTGCTGGCAATAAGAATCCTTCTTATTCTGCAGGTGATTAATCTTACGACAATATAGAAGAGGGAGAGACAGCTTGGCTCACAGAATTTTCTAGTTGATTCATTTCATGGTATCTTTCTTTCACACCATAGCACTAGTTGATGCATGAGTACAATTACAACTTGGGGAAAACCTTCAAAAATATAGTCTAAATTAGTCCCTTTAACATTAACTACCTTCTTCATTATTATCTTTCCATCAACATGAGCATCATCAACAGCTCCATTAATAAAGAAACAGAGCAATTCCTGACGGACATTTTCCTGAGGCCTTTTAAATATTTCAGGGTTATGGACAATGGCACCCTTCATGATCTATACATCAAACATTCCAAGTTTCTGAAGAGTTTTATCTACTACTTAAAGGAACAGATGCCTTCCTAT